>NC_054082.1:59929860-60001419 GCF_017562075.2 Anopheles merus | reverse complement strand
GTCACAATAAGTCCGCAGGCGTTTTGAGTAAATCTCATTGCGCGCCCCTAAGAAACAGAACTCATTCAAATTCAAACCATGGAAGTATGCTGATAAGGATTTCGAAAATGCTGCTTAAAATGCGTTTAATATTGTACATGACAGATCTACCTACTTAATCTTTAAAAAACATACATTCACTTATAAAAAAGCATATACCACGTAAGCACGGTATGTTCCTAACCCATGGTTAAAATACATTGAAAATCAATGAAACTATAAGCAAATCCCTACTCAATTATTAAATATGCAAAAACAATCTTTATGAATGAATTCAAATGAAATGATGGTCACTAGTCAAGTATTTACTATTGCATTTTCATATGTGAGTTTTATACAGTATTCTAAAAACATGCTTAGAAAGCAACTTAGAGGAATACTTTAAAACAAATGTGGAAGTGAACAAATATTATTTTTAAAAAAAAACAGCAGAGTAACGAATCCAGTTATTTTGTGAAATAACTAAATTTATTTATTTACATTTATATTCATAACAGAAGCAAACCATATTGATAGTATGGTGCAGGTTGTAACTGCATCACTTTAAAACAATCACAATAATACCGTGACTATACATAAAAAATAGCATTATGTAGTTATGAATGTGGCATTAAAAAGGTATGTCAATATAATGTGGCTACAAATTTTAATGAAAGTTTTCAAGATTAATGAACCCCAAACCCTTAAGCCCTGGATTTATTTGAACCATACTGCTACCGACTTTTTAATGAAGAAAACATGCCGAAACTTTATTTTTAAAGCATACGTAGAAAAATACCACATTATTTATATTTTTTGCGTGATATCGTGCACCTATCATAGCATTTACATAATCGTGAAATTTGCTGAATGAAAAAAGATATTAATAGCAATTTTAAGTTATTAATAAATCAATGAAGTAAGCATAACGTATCCAATATGATGATCTGAAAAGATTAAATGAAGAGTAGATTGACGGTAGGTTATTACCGTCTACGTCTAAACCGTTGTTATGAAATCTGTCCATTTAAATAACTGCTAGCAATGTCAAAACTAAATTATTTCGATGTATTCGAACATACTGAGGATATTTTAATGATTCTCTTAAGGCAAATTGTGGAGCAATTTTTGCAAAAAAAAACATAAACATTTCATTAAGATTTCAAATAAAAAAGAGTTGAAAGATGTTGTTAAATTTTGTTCTTTGTTTCTACGTTACATACATTACACAATTTTTTGTTTGATATTTAAGGTGCGAGTTTAAGGAAATTTCAATGAAACAAACCAAAAACAAAAGTTTCATTAACGAAAGATAAGATTTTTATTAGGTTTCTTTCAGTATGAGCATCATGCCATAAAATATGTGTTTTAGGATCTGCAGTCTATGTCGCTGGCGGTTAAAATAATTAGTTTACTAGGTCGCGATAGCCATCCGGTCAATCAACCGATCGAAGACGGTTTTTGGCTGCGTTAGCTTTAAAATAAATAAATAAAATAATAATAAACAATGCTGCGAGCACGCGCACGATCGGTGCTCGATCGGCATGTTGTCAACGCAGCATTTTAGCAAGTAAAACAATTAGCATGTAACCATTTAGGTATAAATAGGTAAATTTATGGTAATAAAGCGTCAGTGTTAACCATACACCCTTTCGATCACAACAGTCACTCGGAGGTTATCTTCCAGTGTGACAGTCTTTTTCCCCGAGTTGCGCAATTTGTCTAATTTTGACATCTTATTCAGGCCTATCATATACGACGAACGACTCTCGAACACATCGGAAGCTCCAGAATCGAATGGAAAAATATGTGGTATCATATTCGCCGTTAGAATCCATGAAGGTTTCGTTGACTTTTTTGTTCTTGTTGCTGCGTGCTTGACAGTTGGTCGAAGCAACCGGTGAACGGAGTAAGTGTCAACAAATTAATTGAACACTTCTTTTAAATAAATAATTTATTTATTTTGGTTATAAATGAGTTAAATGTGAGTGACAAAATTGGTATGAGACATGTGTTGAATATTATTACAAATGTAGACAGCAGTAACAATTAATTTAATGCTTGAATTTGCATGTTTCCGACAGCTTGGATTGTCGGGAGAAAATCACTCGAATCTGCCTACTCGATCGACATATACCAATTTATGCTTCATCAACTCGAAACTGCCGGCGGAAAAGCAACTTGTCAAATGATAACAAAATTAACAAAATGAACGTTCGAGTGAATTTTCTTGAATGCCGAACGCAATATGATAGGCTTGATTGTCAAATCGGTAAATTTTCACCATCAATTGTTTTTTTTTTTTGTAAGTTTAAAAATGTTTTAATATACACAATTATCCAAAAAGTCTGCATAAATTGTATTAAATAAGTAAATATATCACTGGAACGCATTATTCGCGTATAGACAGTATATTATGATCGGGTTTGCATATTAGAGACAAGATTGGTTGAGTTAATAAAATAATATGCTCATATATTTAATATAAGTGTTACAATTATGATTTATTTTGTTATTGTGTATTATTATTTATATCTTATATATCTTATTTCTTATTTCTTCTTTTTCAATGAAAAAGGTGAATAGAATCCGCATCACTTATTATTGATATTAATTTTGCTTTATATTTAAGAAAAAAGTATAATTATGCGTAAAATAATAATAAAATTGATACGACGTTTTTAACAGTTTTGTTTATTATTTTTTGAGAATATAATTCTATAGTCTGGGGGAGTTAAGGTTAATCCACAATTACCTGTTAAATCGATCAACATAGCATCCTCAGGAGATATCTGAATCCAATCGTAATGATACACTATATTGGCGATGTACAAATGAAGAATATTTCTAGCAAGTTCTTCGCCCAAACACATACGTTTACCGACTTGGAATGGAAGAAAGTAATTTGGAATGGTGAAGCGCCCCTCTAAATCCAGGAACCGTTCTGGTTTGAAAGTGTTCGGCGCGTTGAATAGTACAGGATTCATGTGCACAGCCCATACTACAGGCATGATCATTGTATTTGATGGAATATTATAATCATCAATCTTTATTTCCTGGGAAATATAAAAATATAAAGAATGATGTTAGAGATTAAGATCAAAATACGTTGTATTGACGTAACGTGTACTTCAAGAACCATTGTTACCTTAGTTGTTCCATGAGGTATACCAAGCGGAACAACGGTACGAATTCGCTGCACTTCCGCGATGGTTGCCCGTAAATAGGGCAATCCTTCCACATCATTCAACGAAGGTGGCTCATTCACGACCAGTCTTTGTCTCAGTTCTTCTCGAAGACGCTTTTGAACAGTTGGATATAGGGCGATGTAAAGTAAAGCCCATCGAATCGTAGTAAATGTAGTATCGACACCTGCCCCGAACAAGTCAGCCATCAAATGGCGTAGCTGTATGTCATCGCAAAATGCAGCATCTGGTCGACCTGCTTCTTGTCGTTTTGCGGCTTCTTTTAAAAAATATGTTAATATGCACTCCTCCTGCTCTTCAATAAATGTATCACAAGAACGCAACTTGCTTCGTTGATTGGATATCAAAGCATCATAAATAGCATGTGTTTGATGTTTTCCACCGAGAAGAAAATTGATTGTTCTACGAGTAGAAGGTAAATATCTAGAGAAAATAGAAGATGTGAATAGAAATTTTATTTAATAATATTTTAAGCTATCTTTGAATCCATGTGACAAAATCTAGTTTGTAAATTTACCTTAAAAATGGTAAGAAGTTCACAGCCATAGATACTCCAATATGCTTCACACCTTCTTCTTGAAGGTGCTGTAAATATTTCCATGTAACATTGTTCTTTTCGTATTTTATGCCAAAAACTAAATCATTTAATAAATTTCCGAGCACGTGATGTATGATAGGAGATGGGTTTAAACCATGTGGTGCCTTATCTACCATATTATCAATGTCCTTTCGAAAGGGCGAAAAAAATATACAAGCATGTAAACTATATAGAATGTAACACTTAATTTGGAATAACTAAATAAAAAAACACATAAGAGATACAATGTTTTTAAACGTGAACGAGAAGCAATCCAAAAAAATATTTTAAACTTACTATCGCGAAAAATTGCGTTTGAATTGAATACAGCGATGTTCATCGTTTAGTAGTGCGCAAAATGTATTGTTATAAGTAAATGACGATAAGCTCTATTAAGCATGTTTTATGAAATATAAATTCGTTTTTCTCCAAATGGTTTAGGTAGTCTACATTTGTTATGTGTTATTTGTTTAAATTCAACGGACCGCATGGCCCTCTTATGAAGCATGTTAATTTAGTTCAGTTTTATGAAGCAATAATATTATACAGTTAAACGTCTACCCGTATATAGCTCGGGACCGGACGGTTGCCCGTTAATCGATTTGCACGGATAATCGTCCTAGAAATGTCAAATTCATATAAAAATTATAAAATTCACTAGTTTTATGATTAATTCACTTCCAATCAATCGGTTAATCGCTAGTAGAATATTATTTTAATCAATAATGGGGCCCTTTCCGTTTAAAGTTCGTAGGCTGAAATTTCAGCCTGTCAGCTGTTTGCATCGTATAGCAGTTTTCGAGCAACTATCTAAGTCGGTACAATATACAGGTGGGCTTATCCTAAGGTGTATGTATTTCGAAGGCTGATTTTTATCGCTTCTGGTTCTGAATGAAGATTTTAAGAGTGTTTTGTGTATTCGTCAAGCTTCGAGAAAGCTTGTTTGAGCTAAAGCTTTCACCCATCCTGCCAAAAAGTGACGTTCAAATTTGGTTATAAAAAACATGCTATGAGACTACCTGGACAACATACACTTTGACTCCGGATTCCACCACGTGATCTCTTTAATGCACCTTGGGCTAAATGTAAACAAACGCGTGTTGTCGAGAAGGTACTCGAATCTAATTCTAGCTTTGTGGCTAGAATAATCTAGACTAAAAATTGCAGGCTAGTTTTTTGTGTGGTTTTGTATGGAGTGTTTACATGATTTCAGCCTCCAACTGTCAAACTCCAAACAAAAAACTAACTAGAATCGTGAAGGCCCCCAATTATAGGTTTTACAACTTTTCGTGAACAAAACTGAGTTTCGAAAATACCACTAGACACTACAGAGCTGCACAAAAAACTGGTTGCCTACTTGACTATCGCTACAAATTTTCTCCGTACGTTTGAACAGTTGTCATATTAATGCGCACGTTTTAGCCGCCCGCCGGTTAATCCGCCCCTGGATAATCGACGTTCTACTGTACATTAAAATTCACATTTTCACAAAATAAATGTATACGTTTAGTCATAAAATCAGTCAATCAGTCAGTCAATAAAATTAGGATGTAGAAGGACGCTTCGAAGCAGTTGATAAACGGTGCAGAGTGCACATTCTACGTGAGTCAGACTGTGATTTGGAGTAATAAATCATGAATTGGAATATTTAATGTATACAAAACAAAGCATTAAGATATATCGTATGAGAAAAAATCGCCCCTTATACAAAAAATAAAATCAAACTGGATAATTATTTTAACGAATTGAAAACAACTTATTACGACAATGTGTTTAGATGATAATTGATTACTTCTACCTGGTGTAACGTCCTAGGTGGACATTTATTTATTTATTTATTTATTTCACACACAACCGACGGACCATCGTGTCTAATCGGCAACCTTATAATTAAATTAAGGAGCATATAAATAAACCTCTAGTTATAAGCAAACATTAAATGTGACGTAGACGCAATTTCTCCTTTAACGTGGAAGTAGACATACTAAAATCGAACAAATCTAACACTTCATTAAACTCGAGGGACAAACGTATAATAGGGTGTCCCTGGCTATGGTTGTTGCGGGTACGCGGTACACGGAGATGGAAATTGGATCTAAGAATCCGATAGGGAGCGAACAAATTGATGCTGGCTAGTAATGCCGGGGAATCGATCTCTCCGTTAAGGAGCCGAAATATGAAAAGGCATTGGGCGTTTTTACGTCGAGAGTAGAGTGGTTCAAGTCCGAGAAGCAGACACCGCTGATGGTAGGAGGGCCGAGCGTGGTGGGATTGCCATGGAAGGAGTCGAACCGCGTACCTGGTGATTCTCCGTTGAATGGCTTCGAGGCGATTGATGTCGCCAACGCCAAGCGGGCACCAGATCGGGCAGCAGTACTCCAGGCACGACCTTACGATGGTACAGAAGATCGACTTGACGCACATGGGATCGGTAAACTCGCTACAGGTCCGCGTAATTAGACCGAGAAGCTGATTTCCCTTCGCAACAACGCTGTCAATGTGGGGGCGAAATGACAGCTTCTGGTCGAGTAGCACCCCCAGATCACGGATACATGTCGTGCGAACCAAAGCCGTGTTGAGCATAGTGTATGTAAACGAGATAGGGTAACGGGCTCTGCTGAATGATATACACTGACATTTATCAGCACAAACTTGGAGCGCGTTTCTGCTGCACCAGCTGTCGAGATTCTCAAGGATCATTTGAAGGCGTACACAGTCACTGTCGTTTCTAACTGGAGCGAATGTTTTTTCGTCGTCGGCGTACATTAGGTGTTGGCCTGGCGGTAAAACAAAAGATAGGTCATTTATATAGATGAGGAAGAGTAGCGGTCCCAAGTTACTCCCTTGAGGCACTCCGGAGGAGCTGGTGAAGGAGTGAGAGCGATGAGATCCTGTGCTTATGTAGTACGAACGACCAGTTAAATATGAACGCAGCCAGGTGATGTGCCAGTCCAGGAAACCGAGTTTTTTTAGCTTCGAGAGTAAAATATCATGAGAGATACTATCGAACGCAGCCCTGAAGTCGATATATACTGAATCAACTTGAGTACCACGATCCATGTGGTCGAAGCAGAAACCAACAAATTCAGCAAGATTTGTGGTGGAAGATCTCCTTGGGAGAAATCCATGCTGACTAGGGCTCATATAGTTTTGAACTGCTGTGAGTAGCGGATTGTATAGAATGAGCTCAAACACCTTTGCACAAGCGCATAGGGAAACAATGCCACGATAATTGCTAGCATGAAGTCGACCGCCTTTTTTATGGATAGGAACCATTCGCGCGTGTTTCCAGGACGCAGGATACGTGCCACGCATAAGGGAACCATTAAATATTTTGGCAAGAATGGGTGCGAGTGATTGACGGCAGTGCTTCAAAATGTATGCGGGAATATTGTCAGGTCCAGATGATGTAGATGGTTTTATATCGCTGAGTGTGCGCGCAACTAATGCTTCGTCAATTGTGGGTATAATGAAATCGATAGCATCCGAAGGAGTATTGCGAGTGGCCTCTGCTAGAGTGTTAGGGTTGTGAACAGAAAGGGTGAATGCATCAGCGAAACGATTGGCGAAAGTGTTGCAGATATCTGATGTACCGATACTCGTTTCGCCATTGTAGCTCATTGACGGAGGGATACTACTTATATTGCGCCGTTTGTTCCAGAAGCTCCAGAACCGTGTCGGCTTAGAAAATAGTTGCCTTTCAGTACGGCGAATGAAGGAGCAGTAGAGCACACGATTTTGTCGACGATAATTGTTCAGTGCATCGAAAAAAATTCTCCTATACAGCGATGATCTCGTTCTACTGTAATCCGCGTACGCTTTAGATTTTATTTTTTTCAACCGTCTTAAAGATGCATTACACCAATCGGGGCCAGACTTTCGTCGAGCAACAGGAACGCAGGAGTTAATCGCTGAGCGCATAAAAATGCTAAAGAAATCGGTGGCTTCGTCGATAGTGGCAAAGTTGGAGCAGTCAAAATTGCGGTCAAACGACACAATAAGAGCACTCATACGTTCCACATTCGTTTTGAAGAAATTTCTATTGACTGTACTGCGAGTATGACTGTTGGTGGTGTGGAATAGTTGTACGGGATAATAAATCATCATATCCAATGAAGGATGATAAAAGTCCTCACTGAGAAGTGGAATACTACAGTGTGTTACGTATGGGAGGGAGTTCTCTAGAGCCGAAGTACCATTCACAGAGTGCAGAGGTGTGATTGAGTCGCACAAAATATTGGTTGCGGCAAGGTTTGCGAAGACCAGATCCAATTGACGCCCAGATTGATTTGCAATACCACTCAACTGAAATAATCTGGTACTATGCAACCCATCAACGATATCGGTATTAGCCACGGAATTGCATAAAGGTGCATAATGCATGACATAATAACATGGAGAGCAATCGGTGGCTTCTGATGTATTAGTCAGCTCCCATCTGATATCAGGTTTATTGAAATCTCCGAATACGTATAATAAATCGCTCTCTTTAATGCGGCTTGAAATTTCACGTACACTATTATGTAAAGCGTTCTTTACTGCGGGGTCATTCGCATAACTAGGCGGAATGTAAACAACGCCGATGTAAACAGAGACACCTGGCAGCAATGTTTTGATCCAAAGTTGTTACAGTATGGTATTAGGCGAGGCGATTTCACATGTCGGTAATGAAGAGGAACATGCAATTAAAACACCCCCCCCCCCCCGCGTGAGAGGGCACTGTTGGAAAGATTCCTATCGCACCTGTAGATATGATAATGATCATCAGTGAGGAGCGAAGAAGGTATGGACTGAGTAAGCCAAGTCTCAGTGAGGATGATAAAATCATATTCAGATTCTGATAGCGCCAGGCGAAGATTTGTAGTTTTCGTTCGTAGACCACGTACATTTTGGTAGTAGATAGAGAGACTGGGATGAGCTGAACGAGGTGCATCGCCGGATGCAGTGCAAGATTGCTATTCATCTGACGGGCCAGCGTCAGCAGATTCATCAGTCCGTTTAGCGTTTCGCTTCGGTCGTTTTTTAGGAGCGGCTAAGCATTCGGGAGGTGACCTGGTAGGTGTGGTGGTAACAAGCATTCCCTCATTAAGGTCAAGACGTGGTTCGTTTGTAAACAAATCTGTGTCTGTAGTGGTCATGGCAGGTGAGGAAATCGTAACGGGCTGTGCGAGCGTATCTGTTGTAGTAGTTGGTATCGCGGCACTCCCTCCAGAATGTGAGAGAGGATTACGATAAGTGTCGGTAGCGAGAGTAACGTTTTGATCGAGCATCGAATTTGTTTCAGTTGTTGCACAGGTATTAGTGTTATAATTATTGGTCCGATAGTCACGGAACTCTCGGTAGGTAAGAGCAGAGGGCCATGTCTTAGGTGAGAGAGCCTTGTTGCGTAGAGTGGCTGGTATGCCCATCTTAAATGAGATAAATGAGAGTGTACTAGTGTCGGCACCAAGCTTCGTCAGACGGTGTACAAACACATCCCGCTTATCGAGTGCTAGACGTACTTGCACCATGAGAGAAATCTGCTCAGTGGTAACCGATGGGGAGAAACGCGTAAAGAATAGCCACATTCGCGGCGATCCCGATCCTCTGAGTAGTGGTGTTTGCGGGTTGTAAACTGGTGGCATATTGGTGAAGGATGACGGTTCGTTCGCACTCACACTAAGAGAAGCGGCTAATGATGGATACTGTTGTAGTGTGGGTGTAATAGTACCAGGGATATTTTTGACCACTGAATTAAACAATTTAGGCGCTGAATTGTGATGAATGGGCCGTTGAGACGGTAAATCGGTGGCGGCATGCGTCGATCGCAAGCAGGAACGGATCTCCGCCTTTAAAACTTCCAGAAGCTCTAACTTAATGGCTGTGGTATGCTGTGACAGCTCGCTACGGAGGCCCGCTTTAAGGTCGACTATGCTGGACGATAGGTCGGCAGAAGTGTGGGTGTAGGGGGTGGAAGACCTCAAGACGGCCGTACGCGGATCCTTATGAAACTTCACACAGGCCTTACAGGCCCAAAAAAGTTGTGCACAGGACTCAATTGTCGTATACAGCTTCTCAGAAAGTCCGCTGCATGAGAAGTGAAACTCAGAGTTGCACCAACCCTGACACTTCACAACGCGATCAGCAACTACGATATCGTTGGCACAGGCGAAACAGATACCGGCCATTGTTTGTGGTACAGTGAATGTTGAAGCGATGTTTTGATTGTAGGCCAGGAATCGTTCCCAGGTGATTGTAGGTGGGTGATCTAATTGTAAATGAAAACCAGGTTCTCGGATCCACTGCGCAAGCAGTCAGGTTGTGCAGAAAATGTGTTCTCACTGAATAATATTGAAAACTTTCCGGAGCGCAAAGAATCTTCGATCAGACACAAGGCGTTTGACGTTTGACGTATATATACGAGTTGGCCAATACAGGCTTTCGAGACTTGTTAAGTACCATGCAGCCGGAAAGTCAGTCTTTGCTAAGGAGGACGGTCCATTTTTAGATTTGAACCCACGACGGGTATGTTGTTATTGTTGTGGGCAGCCGTGCGTGCCGACCCCTGGACTTGCCGTGGCAGTTGCGCTGCCACCGGTCAATGTCCACGGGGACGACAGTGTGTACACGCTCACTATTACACACACTAAGCGCGCATGGCTTAGTGTGTGCTGAGCGCCATACAGGCAGAGTGTGCACTAAGGCCGATCGAGCAAGAGCTCTCGGCAGAGGCGCTCGGTGCGGCTGGCGCGCGGCCTACGTTTTAACGTGTTTGTATTTCGTGTATATCTATTATAAGGTTAAAGTTTAAGTTAAAGTGTCTAAATGAAGTATTAAGTGCAAAAGAGAAAAGCAGTTCATAACAGTTATGTTATGCGTGTTCCACGGAACTGCGATATTAACTTAAAGGGTTAATAATATAATAATAGATGACTTTTTTTTTGTTCATTTCATCGTAAACTAAAAAAACTTTGGCCTTGAAATACAGACGAGGCGGTTCCGTTGTTCAGCCGTTAACTTACACGACTTAACAACATGCGCGTCGTGGAATGAAGTTTAGTGCAGCATCCCCCCGTAGTAACGATTGAATATCCGGCTGCGTGGCGTGTAAAAGAATGAGTTCTACCTGCCGGGGTCGCACGTTCCCGTTTGTATGGGGAGAAATCCGCGAGGTTTTGCGCTGCGGTTTTGGAACGAATGTTGTTTTAGATGTAACGTTTTTGCTTTACAGCAATTATCCGCAGCGCGCGATACTCGATATACGTGAATTCGCAGTACGCGATTCCTCTAAATTTGACAGCTCCATGTGTTTTTTTTTCCAAATATTTTAGTTCTTTGAAATATTGTATTGCTCTTTTTGAATATCCTTAATATTCTTGAAATATTTTGCATTAAATTTGTGCAAAAGATACCAAACTGTGCAAAAGAAAAACTCTCTGGCGATATTTTATGTTTATAATTATGTTTCTTTGTCTATCGATGGACAGTAGTGCCCTCTCGAACCATTCAAGCAATGTTTTACAATGAGTGTTTTACAATGGATTACAATAACATAGAACATAAAAATGTGCACTGTGGAACCAAATTTAACACAGAAACACGATCATTAAACTCAGTTGGCGAAATCCTCGGCTCAAAAACGTCGCTGATGGCGTTAAAAGCACGGCACATGAGTAGGAACGGGTCAGAGGAGCCAAATTGCGTTCTACGGTCGTCGAGGGACATTGCCCGAGTCCGGAGCGGCCTGGCAAGAACGTACAGGTTGATGGCAGCCAGTAGTGACGGAGATTCAATACGGCCGTCGAGAAGTCCCGTGATGAACGACAACCTGGCTTTTCGTATTCGTGGGTAACCCGAGTAGTAAACACCTAGTCCGGTAATCGAGGCTTTGGTTCCATGAGCGAAGTGCAAATCGTGTAATTTTGCGCTGGATTGATTCCAATCGTGCTAACGGACGCGCTGCAGTTGGCCACCATACGATATTTGCATATTCCATCAACGACCGGATAAGTGAGCAATAGAGCGCCTTGGTGCAGGGTGTATCGTTAAGCTCGCTAGTCATATTGATAACTAGCACTCTATTGCTGCTGGCTTCTACGGGATCCAGCTGATCCTTAAATGATAGTTTTGTATCGAGCAAAACGCCTAGATCTTTAACACATTGTTTTCGCGCCAAAGACTGTTCGTCAAGCGCATATTCATATAATGATGGACAGCGAGAACGACTGAAAGTGATAACTTCGCATTTATCTGTGCAAAGGGGTTAAGCATTACGGTTGAACCAACACTGGAACTCATGCAAGGAAGTTTGCAGTTGGGCGTGGTCTTCTGGTTCACGAATAACACGAACAATTTTCGCGTCATCTGCGTACAGTAGATGATTATCAGCCGGAAGGATCAACTTCGCGTCATTGATGAAAAGAAGGAACAGCAAAGGACAAAGGTTGCTGCCCTGCGGTACTCCAGAAGATGCATACACTGGATTTGAGATGTACGGGCCTAACTTCACAGAGTATTGACAATATGTAAGGTACGATCAAAGCCAAATTATCATCGGGTTTGGGAGACCAAGTAAGTCGAGTTTCGCTAGCAAGATGGAGTACGACACTGTCGAATGCTGCCTAGATATCCGTATAAATAGTATCTAGTTGTAAACCGGTATCCATAGATTTATGTCATTTGCTAACAAATTCTAGTAGATTAGTCGTTGTAGATCGCCTGGGTACAAAACCATGTTGATTCGCACTAATATAGTTGCAGGCCGAGGCCAACAATGGCTCGTAGATTAGCATTTCGAACACCTTTGCACACACACTGAGTGAGGTTATGCCACGATAGTTTACAGCATCATTCTTACAGCCCTTCTCGTAGATGGGTGTCATCCAGGAAGTTTTCCAAGTGGCAGAAAAGGTTCCACATCTCAGGGATGCCTGAAAAATCTTCATCAGCGAGGGAGTAAGCGCAGAGGCACACCACTTTAGGATAATGGCCGGTATACCATTTTGGCCAGGGATATATGAGGATTTAACACGTTTGATGGCAGAGGTGATCGTATCAACAGTGATGACTGGTAGCATAGGGAGTAGTGCACTAACAGGTGTGTTAGAGAGAGCATCGGTCACATCAACTGGACCAGTAGTTTGCGAAGCGAAGTTGTCCTTGAAGCGCAAGGCAAACAATTTACACATTTCTGGCAGGGAACAGGCACTGTCGCCGTCATAACGTATAATGCTTGGTAGCCCAGTAGATTTTTGTTTTTTGTCCATATAACTCCAAAAGCGCCTAGTGTACTTGCGGAGGGAACGTGCAGTTTGTTGCAAATAACTTCGGTGACAGGATCTATTATATCGGCGATAAAGAGAAAGGACTCTGTTGTAGTAAAGACGTGACGTACTGTTTCGTTCTGCATGTTGATCAGAAGAAGCTTTTCTTTTTTCTTTTTTTAATGCAGTTATTATGCGTCGAGAAGTTTTAACAGGAGTGCATTCACGTATAGCAGATCTCATGAACTCACAAAAAGCTTCCGTGACATCGTCAATGGTTGAATAGTCCAAACAGTTAAAAGAATTGTCAAAAGATAAAATCAGTTGCTCCAATTTTGGAAGGTCAACACGAGCATAATTCAGCCTTTTATCAGCATCAATGGCTGTAGCGATCGTAACTGGAGCTACGTTGTCCAAATCAAAGTCAAGCGGAGGGTGGTGTTCGTCGATAGTAGTAAGGGGATATTCACAGACACGTATTGAAGAACATGTAGATGCAGCTGGCCAATTTGCGTAAATTAGGTCAAGAATTTGCCCTGATGAGTTAGTATTGAAGTTAAGCTGGTATAGTCCATACTGATGCAAACCATCAACGAACTGGACACTGCGCGCAGAGCGTGCATGAGGCTCATAGAAATCAAAAGCAGCTCCATTTTCCTCTGACGCCGATGTCCAGGATAGCGTAGACTGGTTGAAATCACCAATAAACATGAATCTGTCTCTCGGACCAAGAGTAGTAAAGATATTAGTAACGAAGTCGATCAATACACTTATTTTCTCCTCATTCATGCCATGATTAGTAGGCAGGTAGGCAGCGGCAATAAACAAACGGTGGTCGCATAACTGAATACATATGCAAGTGAGTTCTAACAGTTCCACGCAAGCAATGAGACCCCAAATTTTAGCTGGTTCATACAGAGGGGCATGAGGAAGCAAGGAGAAACGCTCTGCGTTGAGAGCTCGCATCCCAAGTAGCAGAGCCGAAGTTGTTGAGAGATTTTTCTGTGTGCCAAAGCGAGAGGTCCAGTCTTCTATTTCTAGATTTTGGACGGAAAACCGCCGCCCGTGTAGAGGTGTGTGCGTGTGACGAAAAATGATGGAGGAAAAAGGGGGTAGCGGGGTCTGAAGTCTTTCGTTCGTCACGCACACATGCATTTACCAGCGGATATCGCTGGACCGAGTCTACCCATCTCTCTCGATCCACCATGATTTTTCTGCTATCGCTCTCATCCGAGTGTGAGGCATCCTCAGTCTGTCCAGAATTTTCCCTATGGAAGGATGTACTGAAGTGATGTGCGATTTCTTGTGCGACGTACTTTGCTCTTTACGTTTTGTGCCGTGTTCCTTCTTCTTCAGTTATGGAATGATTTATCCTAGCAAATTGTTGAGGTAAGTTTCTTGCTGTGTGCTTGTGCAGGTACATTCAACTAACCCTTGGCGTCTAAAAAGTTACAGGTGTGTGCGCTATTTATCACCTGCTAGCCTCGTCAACAATGTTCAAAATGAGCGACGGAAAGAAAACGTTTTTCAGTTTTAAAATATTAAGGTAAGTGTTGATCTAATCCTATGTGCAAAACTCTCCATAGTAATACATACTACGTACATAAATTATTGGTTCATTTTTGGACAGCGTTCAGCACAACACTGCCACAAACCAACGCACTGGATTACGCCAAGAACATGTCGAAAGGCGCGCAGCCCAGCGTCATTACTTAACAGAAGCCGGTTCAAAACGCGCAGCTCCTGTTCATGACGTCATCACTAAACTGAAGCCAGTGGAACACGCGCAGCACGGATGGTACCCCGAGCGCGGTAGGAGGAAGGAAGAACAAGAGGAGGATGAACGGTAAATTTGGAACGGGGAAAGCGTTCTGCCGTCTACACAGCGGGAGTATGCCGAAACACATGTGGGAAGGGAGAGAGATATTATTTTATAAACAGCATGCGAATGTGTGCATAAAGCAAATGTGAACAGCCTCATCATTTCTATAAGTAAACCGAAAAAGGGGGTGGAGCAAACACATTGGTATGCGTGAGTGGCTGACGAAACCAGAACGTTTAGATGTGTGCGTGACGGATGGTTTGGGCGCCTGAGGCGAAGCTCTCGACAAGACTGCAAACGAGAGCTTTGTGGAGAGCTTTGTAGGGAGCTCAGCTTACACAGGCCGCCGTCGGTTTTTGCGTCCTTGGGATTCTGTTTTACACGCGCGCTTCACTAACACCAATACAAATACCGTGCTTTGACGAGCCGTCTGTGAATGTGTGTGTCTTCTTACAGCGAGCTCAACAACTTGGAGCTGCTCGTCATATCATGTTGTCTCGCTTACACTACAGCATCGAACCATCGCTCCGTGTGTCCCCCCTCCTACGCGTACAAAACCACCAGTACAGCGCGACGCTTTATCGGAGATGGTTGTGCGCGTTTTGTTCTAAGTTCCATTGCGGTTGCGCATTGTTTGTGCGTTGGTGCGCCTTTCGTTCAAAGTCTCGTGCGCTGGTGTGTTTTGGTGAAGTGTGAAGTGAACAAACAGTGTGCACAAACGCACATGCGGTGCGAGCAACAACAGGTAAGGGTCCATTTATTCACAGATATGTGTTTGCTGGGTGGAAGTCATACTTTGCAGTACGACGACATGATGTGTGTTTTTGTCAGGTTCTGAATGTGTTACGAAAGTTTACATTAAGTTTCAATAAAGTGTTTAATTTAACCAAAAATAACCGTGTTTGTGTTTGCTTTTAGAATTATTTGCGTATTTGCGATCGTGTCTATGCATGAAGGAAAACGAGAAACGAAAGAAACAAGTATCTTTGGATGTGTTCGTAGCATGACTGCAAAGAACACGAACACATTGACAACAGCAGAGCGCACCGTGCGTAACTCATCCCGTCCGGCAAAATGAGTGTATTTTTTGAGTGATTTGAGTGACGCTAGCGAAATACAGTGTCTCTTCGACCAATGGGTTACACCATCGTGCGTGCCCTCCCCCTCCCCACCCGTAACGCACGGTGCGCTCCGCTGTTGTCAATGTGTTCGTGTTCTTTCCAGTCATGCTACCAACACATCCGAAGATATTTGTTTCTTTCGTTTCTCGTTTTCTGTCATGCATTTGCCACGATCGCAAATACGCACTTATTCTAACAACAAACACAAACACGGTCATTTTTTATAACATTCAACAATTTATTCCAACATAAACTACACTTTCACAACACATTTAGAATCCTTCATGCCCACGAATGGCGTCGTACCGTAATGTACCGGGTCGAGCCAGGCTGCGGGAAACTTGGCGACAATCTGCGTTGCCTCTGTTCAGCAAATTCTTACCTGACGATCCACGCACTGCATGTGCGTCTGTGCACACTGTTTATTCACTTCACACTTTACCAATACACACCAGCGCACGAGACTTTGAACGAAATGCGCATCAGCGCACAAACAATGCGCGCGGCACTTAAAACAAAACGCACACAACCATCTCCGACAAAGCGTCGCGCTGTACTGGTGGTTTTGTACGCGTAGGAGGGGTGACATACGGAGCGATGGTTCGATGCTGTAGTGTAAGCGAGACAACACGATGTGACGAGCAGCTCCAAGTTGTTGAGCTCGCTGTAAGAAGACACACACATTCAGAGACGGCTCGTCAAAGCACGGTATTTGTATTGGTGTTAGTGAAGCGCGCGTGTAAAACAGAATGCGAACTCTCATCGCAGCGCGTTTCTCCTTGCTTCCTCAAGCTTCCTCATACCCCTCGGCCTGAATCACTCAAAATTTGGGGTCTCATTGTTTGCGTGGTCGCGCTTTGTCGCGCGATTATATTTGTTCTTACTCCACCCGCAGGACAATCGCATGGCAATCGGATTGAACGCGCAACATTTTCCGTACAATCCGCAGTGTTGCGTTTTCTGCGCGCCAACTTTGCCTGTATTTTCAATGAGCTAAGCTATTTTACCCCCTCCTACACGCATTGCATCCTAAAGCACGCTTGTCGCGCCAACGTTCACCACATACACACACCCATCTCCACACTCAGGGTACGACATCTTCCCTGTAGCTGTTCTGGACTCAGAAAAAAAATTGTGTTTCTACACTTATTGGTCAAAAAAGTAGTAGCTCCTAGGATCTGAATTTACAAACAAATATCAAAATAATATGTTCTGCTAATGATAATGCACTAAATTTAATTGCAGTACATTAAGTTTTTTTACGCCGGTCTCATGGTACAGTCGTCAACTCGTACGACTTAACAACATGCCCGTCATGGGTTCAAGCCCCAACTAGACCGTGCCGCCATACGCAGGACTGACTATCCTGCTATGGGGGGTAATCCAAAAGTCATTGAAAGCCAACCCCACGCAAGTGGTACAGGCAGGCCTTGACCGACAACGGTTGTTGAGCCAACAAGAAGAAGACATTAAGTTTTTACATATCTTTCGTAAAAGTTCGTCAGATTTTGAAAATGTCGATACAATTTGTCATGAATAACTTAAATTTTAAGATTTTCGCGCATTAAATTATGACGCACGCTGTGTGTGCGGCAGCGTAATTCGCTACTCGTATAGCCGTCTCACTTCTTCTTCTGTGTGCTTTACCGTTGCTCACCGCTTCAAGAACATTGCTGCTCACACACACGTCAGTCTATGGCAAACAATTGGAGGGGGAGATTGTGTCGGTTTGCTCCAGAAATCGTGTGTGATTTTGGTGTTCTGGATTTGGTTCCATCGCTGTTTGTTTTGGTGAAATTGA
The DNA here is from genome assembly GCF_017562075.2 of Anopheles merus. NCBI lineage: Eukaryota > Metazoa > Arthropoda > Insecta > Diptera > Culicidae > Anopheles > Anopheles merus. The sequence goes on along the minus strand of NC_054082.1, from coordinate 59,983,632 downwards.
AAAGGTGAGAATCATAAACCGATGTAAAAGTGTGAGAGTAAGATGATGCTGATGGCGACTGATGCTTTTCTTTGTTTCTTTTCCTGCTTTCATCCACTGATGGCGTCGAGCATCGCCGAGGATGTGATCGAATGCGGAATATTCTAAACGACGAGCTTCATTCCGGATTTTGTTTGCAATAAGGTAAGTTATGATAACACACAAAGCATACGAAAAAAGAGTGAGTAATCTTATTCTTAACTTTCATTTCTTCAAAAGCGCTGAACTAATCCTCCAGCTTACAACGAACGGTCAACGGATGAGGAAGTAGAGGATGGACGGCAAAGGTACACGCACAAACGTGCACACATCAGCCTTGACGGAGAACGAGAACACGGGAGGGGGAGGCCGGCAACGTATCGAACCTCTTCATTTACGCTCTCTAGTGCGTTCGTGCGTGCGTGCGCGCGCGCGTCTGTGTGTGTATGTGTGTGAAAACACCAAGGATAGGTGTATGTGTCTGTGTATGTGTATTAGGCATGTGTAAAATGAACGAGAATCGCACCGTTCAAACAGTTCGGTAAAGTGCACGAACGAACGAGATTCTTAACAAAAAGAACGACCAGGACACTTTTGGAAGAAACTGACTACACCGAACGCGTTCGAACGTTCCGTTCAGTGTTCGACGGCACACATAAATGTGGTAAGGCAACGTGCAAAATCATATTGCTTTCTCGCTCTTTCTCGCACCATGCGAACGGGTCGTCAGAGATCAAAATGTACCCTTTTGGTGTTGAAATCGTACCCATTCAACTCAATTCCTCGAACGCCGTCGAATTTGTCCAGCAGTGTTCGATACGTGTGCTGTTGGTATGGAAATCGTATCTATACGACTGAATTCATCGAACGCGTTCGAACTGACTCATTTGTGTTCGATCTGTGTTCTGTTGGTATGTACATCGTACCTACACAACTGAATTCATCGAACGCGTTCGATCTGATCCGTTAGTGTTCGATCTGTGTTCTGTTGGTGTGTAAATCGTACCTACACAACTGAATTCATCGAACGCGTTCGATCTGATCCGTTAGTGTTCGATCTGTGTTCTGTTGGTATGTAAATTGTACCTACACAACTGAATTTATCGAACGCGTTCGATCTGATCCGTTAGTGTTCGATCTGTGTTCTGTTGGTATGTAAATCGTACCTACACAAGTGAATTCATCGAACGCGTTCGATCTGATCCGTTAGTGTTCGATCTGTGTTCTGTTGGTGTGTAAATCGTACCTACACAACTGAATTCATCGAACTCGTTCGAACTGGTTCATTTGTGTTCGATCTGTGTTCTGTTGGTGTGGAAATTATACCTATACAGTTCAATATATCGATCCCGTTCAAACGGATTAGTCATTGTTCGCGAATGAACTGAACAGAATTGATTGCGCTCATCATGTTGATCCATATTTAAGTAGATTTTTTTATAGAATACTTGAGTGTGTATAAGGCATAGGGTACAATATATGCTGGAGACATTTTTGCTCATATTGGATTTTTACATGCTAGGTTTTGGTCGGTTTTACGATAGCTTGTGTTGTCCAGACAGCAGATGGGCCGAGTGTTTAATGTTTTTAAATTATTGGTGTCAACCGCAGAATGAGTACTTCTTTGGCTACAATAGGCGTCTATGGTGGTTAAATGAAAAAGATAACGAGCGTTCTTTGTGAATAAAAAACCCATGAAAAAAAGAACGAAAGAATCGTCGTTCACATTCGGTTCTTTTTGGTGGGCGAACTAGTTCGTTCGCGTTCGGTGAAAAGAATCGTTTTGCCCATGCCTAGTGTGTATGTATGCTTGCATGCGTGCGTGGTTGTGTGTGTGTTTTTTGATGTTTTGCAATCTCCTATGGAATCACCTTGCGAAAACATGAGGGGGAGAGGAGTGGAGTGTGTGTTTGTGTGCTTGCCTGCGTGCGTGCGTGGCTTTGTGTGTGTTTTTGCGTTCGCGTTCTCCTACGAGATCACCTTGCGAAAAACACCATGAGGAGGAGGAGGTGTGTGTGTGTTTTCTTTTCTTTATCGTTTCGCAGGGATGCCCGCGGGATGCACAAAAAGAAAGTGGAAAATAAAAAAAATAACAACGGATTCGTAAGTGTGTTTGAATTCATTGCTATCCGAAAAAAGCGAGGGGGGGAAGAAGTTGTTTTCACCGTGTGTTTTGACAGTTTAATTCTGTTGCATTTTCCAAAGCGGTAAGTTCGGTTTGCTGCATTCTCGTATTTATAAATAAGGATACTTAAATCTATTTTAGAATAAACCATCATGGCTAAGCGTTCGAAACAGACAGGAAATTTTTATAAGAAGCGGGCTCGGTTGATAGATGAGGTAGAAAGGAACGTCGATGCATTAAACATTACGCTTGAAACGGCTTCGACTTCTGTTTGGCCGGACCTTGGAGTGGGTAAATAGAAACAATGAAATTGAATGTTTCCAGCAATATACGAACAAATCAGCTTAGCCACCGTTAGCTTAAAGAAAGTGATTAAAATAGTGTTGTGTGTGTGTGTGTGTGTGTGTGTGTGTGTGTGTGTGTGTGTGTGTGTGTGTGTGTGTGTGTGTGGGGCGAGGGGGGAGTTAATTTCTTAAGGAAAAGATGCGTTTAGTTGTTGCGTACATTCTGGAACTAAGAATCCATGTTAGGTGAGGTTTGCAATGGGATGGGATCCGAAGCCCTCCGAGGGAAAATATAGGCTCTCCCATCCAACTCCTATTCCGACACGTCCTTGCCGTGCAGAGTGGTAACATGTGTCACTACATATCTAAGCTTGGGTACACGGGCTTGACCCAACCCCTTGGGCGGATGGTGGCATATGGCGAAGCAGGAGGGGGGTGGGTATCCCGTGAAACCGGGTGCCTGAACGTCGGGAGGGGGGGGGGGGGTCGGCAACCCGACGCTAAACAAAACGGTCACGTGGGCGCGGGGCCAGTCATCCAGTCCCATGAATCCACGACTACGGAAAGCTAAAGAAGAATTCGAAACGGACCTTACGATATCGACCATACGCAATGCCCCAGGACTTCTCTCAAAATGGGCTCATGGAACGTACGCACTCTAAGCGAAGCCGGAGCCTTGAAAAAACTTGATGATGTCCTAGCCACACTGGGGAACGGTGTGCACAACATGCGTAGGTCCCCGGTTGAAACCAGCAATCATGGATTTCAAGGCTATAAACGATAGGCTATGCACCCTGCTCATGCGAGGCAAATTCTTCAATATAAGCCTCATAAACGTTCACGCCCCTACCGAAGAGAAAGAGGAAGAGGAGAAGGGCCTTTTTTACGGCCGCCTCGCTAGAACCATAGATGCGTGCCCCAGGCATGACCTCATAATCATCCTGGGGGACTTCAACGCAAAAGTCGGTAGGGAGCCAATGTACCGCCAATACACTGGCTGTCACAATCTGCATGAGCACAGTAATGATAATGGTAGTAGATTGGTCCAGTTCGCCGCAGCGAACAATTGTTGGAAGTACCAAATTTGCGCGCAAGAAAATCCACAAGATTACATGGGCGCACCCGCGTGGAGAATCCTTCAACCAGATCGACCACGTGTTAATAAGCCGCCGACGACAGTCGAGCCTGTAAAATGTCAGAACATATCGAGGAGCCAATATCGATTCCGATCACTACTTGGTTGGCTTAGTGATACGTTGTAGAATTGCCCGCCCCCGCACCAATGGGGGCGGAGAAAACACGCAGCCTCGGCTCAACACGGACTCTCTAAGGGACATTACTGTCCAACAAGAATTCAAAGCCGCTTTAGACGAGTCTTTACTGCCAGAAAACAGTTATCAAACTACGAGCGAGAGGTGGAACGCTCTAAAAACAAAAATAATAAACTGTGTAAGAAATATACTCCCACCACGTCGTGGCAACACCAAATCTGGCTGGTTCGACGATGAATGCAGACAAGTGACCGAACGTAAGAATACTGCATACTGCACAGAGGAATATTCACGGTTCAGACGCGAAGAGAAACGAGTTCACCGCTCCAAAACGCATGCTTTGGAGGAGCAAAACATGCCGGAACTCGAACAAACCAGACAGGCGTACGGACCGACACGAAAATTTTACCAAACGATAGCAGGTCACCGAAACAATGTTCTACCTAAGGTAACCTGCTGTCTCAACAAGGATGGAGATCTGGTTAGTAACCAGCCAGAGGTCCTCTGGCGGTGGGCTCAGTACTTTGATGAATTGCTCAACGACCAGCTAAACGAACAGCTAGAAGCGCCACTAGCAGATAATGTCATGCTACTGCCACCTAGCATAGAAGAAACACGAAAGGCTATCCGTCGGCTGAAAAATAACAAGGCACCCGGAACCGACGGAATTGCAGCTGAACTGGTCAAGAATGGAGGTGCACGACTAGAAAACGAGATTCATCAAATCGTTACTTAGGTGTGGGATAGCGAATCGATGCCTTGTGATTGGAATCTCGGCATCATCTACCCCATATACAAGAAGGAGGACAGGTTGGACTGCAACAACTACAGGGGTATTACGGTGTTGAATACCGCCTATAAAATATTCTCCCTGATCCTCCAGGATCGTCTTGTCCCGCACGTCGAAGAGATAGTCGGAAACTATCAAAGAGGATTCCGAAACGGAAAATCAACCACTGATCAGATCTTCGCCATGCGGCAGATCTTGGAAAAGATGGCTGAATACAGAAACGACACATACCATCTCTTCATAGACTTCAAAGCTGCATACGATAGCATAGCCAGGGTAAAACTGTACGACGCTATGAGCTCTTTTGGAATCCCGGCCAAACTGATAAGGCTAGTTAGAATGACTATGACCAACGTCACATGCCAGGTGATGGAAAACTCTCAGGACCTTTTGCTACCACCAAGGGGGACGGGCTTGCCTGTCTCCTATTCAACTTGGCGCTAGAGAGGGCCATCAGCGACTCGAGGGTGAAGACTACAGGAACCATCTTCTATAAGTCAACCCAGATCGTGGCATACGCTGATGATATAGACATAATTGGTCTGCGGCTCTCCTATGTAGCAGAAACCTACCAAGGGATCGAGCAGGCGGCAGAGAACCTCGGATTGCAGATAAACGAGGCAAAGACCAAACTGATGGTGGCAACATCAGCGGGCCTACCAATAAATAATCAGAATCTACGTAGGCGTGCAGATAGGTGAACGCACTTTTGAAGTCGTCTCACAATTCACCTATCTTGGGTCAAAGGTCAGCAACGACAATAGCATGGAAGCTCAAAGAACCTGTCGCGACGGACGAAGCTGGGACTATATACTACCTATATAGTATCAGTAATCACATACGCCTCTGAGAGATGGACGCTGTCCAAATCTGACGAAACCCTCTTAGCCGCGTTCGAGAGGAAGATGCTCAGAAGGATACTTGGCCTCGTATGTTATTTGTTATTTGTTATTTATTAGTTAAAATTCAACGGACCGCAAGTGGCCCACTTGAAGCGAATTCATTTACATTCATTCATTATAACATAGTCACATTTCGGTCATTCATTTGTCACGCTTAGTCTTAAGTAACATAATTAACATGTAAAAGGTCGCACGACACGAATACTATTTAACAATGCGGTGCGCGACATGTCAGGTTGATGACGATCACAAATAACATTAAACTCACGGCACATACGAATAAACGGATCAGAGGAGCCAAAGCGAGTACGGCGTTCCTCCACGTCAAGTAGCGATCTAGCTCGAAGCGATCTAGCTCGAAGCGATCTCGGCGGGACATACATGTTGAGCCTCGAAAGAAGCGCGGGCGAGTCGATCCGATTGTCAAGAAGTCCCGCGACAAACAGCCTCTGAGCGTTGCAGTTCAATGGAGGGTGGAAGGACAATGGAGGAGCCGCTATAATGACGAGCTATACGAGATGTACGGCGACATCACTGTCGTACAGCGTATCAAGCTCGCCAGGCTCCGGTGGGCTGGCCATGTTGTACGCATGGAAACGGACGACCCAGCCCGTAAAGTCTTTTTAGGCTGTCCACAAGGACAAGGTGGTAGGCCCAAATTGAGGTGGCAAGATGGCGTGGAGGCGTCCGCCATTAAGGCCGGGATAACGGGCTGGGAGACGAAGGCGCGAGACCGTGAGCGGTTGTAGTGCCGGATAAATTAGTAAGTAATAAACGTAAAACACAGTTTTGAGCCGCTTTATGGTGCCACATGTTGTGCTCATTCGTAAATAAACCCAAATAAACAAAGCCAATTTGACAGGTGGCGAAACTACTCGATCGGTTTTTATATTGGTCGATATAATTTTATCGACCGGTACGTGAAATGCGTACGCGACACTAATTAGAGTAGATAAATTTATTGGTCGATATAGCCAAACCGGTGGTTAATTTTTATCGACTGGTTGGCGATAGGTGTCATTGTTTAGTAGCTCGGCGCACGACATGTCTGGTTGATGACGATCACAGATAACGTTGATTATACGGCTAAACGTAATATAAAAAGACTTCGTTTAGCAGACGGCAAACGACGCCGACTAAAAATAGCAAAAAGCTTTGAGGAAACCTTTCTCATTCCCTCTGTACTGTTGTATGGTTTCGCATCGAAGTTAAACATCACTAGAACTAGAACGTCGATACGTTTGTTCAAATACTAAACTCCAATGTAAACTATCAACACTGAAGCAAGTGAGATTTGAGTAATGGACGTTGCTTTTGATACCCACGTATCTGACCACACGACCATTCTTATAGCGTTTTACTCGGAGAGTCAGAAGACTATATAGGTCACGATTAGATGAAACTTGTCGAAACACATTGCAAGAAAAGGACAGCAATATAATGATGTCTTTGTAATACGCAAATGCAAACCAATGAAGCTATGGAGCTTTCGTTTTTTTCTATGGATATTCGATCTTCCAGTCGTTTAAGCTTAATCTGTGGCGCTTGGGCGAAGCGTGTGCGACGCTCCTCCACGTCAAGTAGTGATCTAGAACGGAGCGATCTCGGTGGGACATAGACGTTGAGCTTAGATAGAAGCGCCGGCGAGTGGACCCGATTGTCAAGGAATCCCACAACAGACAGCCTCTGGGCGTTGCAATGTCGCTGGTTCAGCGATTCGAGGCCTAAGCGCGAACAACGACCGGCATAGTTTACCTGAACACTCCAGAAACGCAAGGCTTACCGCGTGAACTTGCGCTGGATTGATTCCAAACGGGCCAGGGGCGTGCAGCTGATGGCCACCATACTACCGATGCATATTCTAGTGCTTACCGCACCAAACCGCAGTACAGCGTCTTGATGCAGACCGGGTCAGTTATAACACGTGCTATTTGTTTTAGTAAGCCGATCAATTGGTTACTCTTAGTGACAACGTGCTCTAGCTGGTCGTGGAAGCTCAACTTTTCGTCAAGGAGCACTCCAAGATCCCTGACACACCGTTTACTCTCAATGGTAGATCCATTTATAACGCAGTCGTAGACTAACCCGGCGCTTTTGCACCAATCAAACACGACATCGAACATGAAAAATGTATGAAATTTGACATGTTTGTCTTGTTTGTTTGTTTGTGTCTAACAGTGCACCTCCATTTGATTATTTGGGTTTGTTCGAGTCGGATGTCGTGTTCGATTGGTGCCAGAGCGCAGCCTAAAGGGCACCACTTTCTCGCAAACGTAATGACCACACACTTCTCAGCGCACAACTCAAGACCATTGAGAGAGCACCAGGACTAAAATGCTTGAAGGCAGAGTTGCTCTGACCGGTTGCAGATCGGTAGAAACAGCTTCGCATCGTCCGCGTATAGCAGATGGCTATCAGGAGTGAGCACCCGAGTTACATCATTTAGGAAAATAATGAACAGTGGAACCCTTCACGCTTCTAGTCAGCTTTTTGTATGGAGTTTGACAGTTGAAGGCTGAAATCATGTAAACCAGCGATCGGCAAACTTTTGAGGCAATGGGCCAACTTTAGTAAATGATCGAGTGCCGCGGGCCAGGTGAATGCGGTTTATTATTATTGCGCTTAAATTATAACATTTTAATGTTTTAGAAACATTTTAGATATTATTGTTGTTTTTCAGTAATCCAAGTATGGTTCGAAATTAATTTATCGAAAATTTATCGAAGTAAAAATAGACTCAGTAATTTTAAAATTGCTTGATGGATAAGTAATGCCATGTCAGATCAATTGAAAACTGATTCCTTATGAAAATGCACTTTGATAATTGTTGTACTCGTAAACAGCAACAGTATGGAATCGTCATTCTCATTAAAATGACAGGGATTTTTAAATATTTGTTTTTGCTTTCAAATACAATCGAAAATATCCCCAAAATAGTTTAGAGGGAAACCAACTGATTTGTGTCAAATTAAGAAAAAAGAATAAAATAAAATAAAAAAATTACCGCGTGAAAATGTATGGAGCTGTTTCACAATATTTAAAATTTTGTATTGCATGTTTTGCGTTGGTGAAAGTCTAATGATCTCCCATCAAATGCAAGTTGCATGCAAAACTTTAAATAAATTTATTGTAACCAGGCTTTACACTTGCAAATTAACGTTAATTGCACTTTGAATAGTAGTATCCCATTAGACAACAGACAACCTCTATCAGTACCCTCACCTTGACACCTCTATCAGTCGAACTCTAAACATGATGACCAAAAAAGTGAACCAACCAACGTAGAAGCGTGCGCGATCAACGAATGAGCCTCGTAGCGTCTTAAATGAACTGCGTACACAAGTCTGTCGTCGCATAAGAACATGTCTGCGTTTTGGTCACCAACATCTTGGTACTATTAGGCAACCATCAAAGCATTGCAAGAGAGCCCAGGTTCATTTTTGAGGTTCCAAAAGAAGCTAAAAAGGAAGACAGAGGTACAAGTGCCTACATTACTGAGTTATCTGGGCCGGGAGATCGATCCGTCATTCCATAGTACTTTAATTAAAGTTGAAAGAGTACGATGGTATAAAATGTCATTCTAAAAGATATTCAGTAATTTTTATACGAGTAGTTTCTTACCATCTTTCAAAATCAGTCAAAGCCTTTCGCGGGCCGGATTGAATGTTGCGGCGGGCCGCATTTGGCCCGCGGGCTGGACTTTGCCGGCCGCTGATGTAAACACTCCATACAGAACCACACACAAAACTAGCCTCCCGCTGGGCAAAGCGACGGAAGAAATCGTTGTCTTCCACGTATTTTCTCATGCCTTCTTTTTTCCTCCTGCATCAAATTTGTAAAGCAGCTCATCGAGCTACCCGTCCCTTGCTCCGCCTCCTACCCCTCGCCTGAGCGCGCTATCGATTAGATGTGTTAGTGCGCCAGACCAAGGTGGATTAAAATACCAGGTGGCGCAAAAGGGCCTTTGGAGTTTCGCCATAGGGGGACTTTACGTCATTTTAAAACCGTTAACCAATGGTTTCCACACACAAAGCATAGCAAATCGAATAGATTTCTTAGTTACTACGTGCATTTTTTCATGTGTATTGATTTTGTAAAAAAAATATTTTTTTTATTCAGTTTTTATTTTTATTTTATTTATATTTTATTCAGGACGGCTTTGCCGTATTGCTTAAAAAAAATTAAATATATTAACTAAAGATTTTATGATTTGTTTAGTCACAAAATTTAAAATGATAGTAAGAGTTCTAATCTCATTAAAATTGTCTATGTGTATCGTAGATAATGAAAAATAAACGTGAAAAAAGGAAAAATAAATGATTTATTAGTTTTTATCCTCAAATATAACAAAGCATAAAGAATTATACAATAAATTCACGTAATAATACGAAGTAGCACACTTCAATCTATGTTTTAATGTTCAATAAAGACTCGTACCATATTTTTTAAAGTATAGTTAAACGAAAAAGTGTGGTAGATAAATTAATCGAACTTCTTCTTTTTTTCTGTTATGTGACAGGTTTCAGCCTCATTTCATGCTCTTATTTAGGGGTTAGACAGATCCATATCTATTTCCCTCTTTTCTGTAGTCGGGTTTTACATCTTTGGCATTCCTCTTTTAATAAGCGTACTCATAACGTTTTACATGTTTAAAACTGTTACGCATCTTCAAAGGACATGTCAAAACTATGCGGTTTAGTACACTCATAATAAAGAATGCTTTAAAATATGTTTAAGTGTAAAAGGTATGGGAAATGTTTCTTGGGATGTCTATATCATCAGCGTATGCCACGATCTGGGTTGACTTCTAGAAGTTCTGCTAGTTGCCGAAGTCTCCACCCTCGAGTCACGGATGGCCCTCTCTATTGCCAAATTAAATAGAAGACAGGCAAGCCTCTGGCGCAGACCATTGGTGGTAGCAAAAGTTCCTGAGAGTTTTCCATCCACCCCCACCTGGCAAGTGACGTTGGTCATACTCATTCTAACTAGCCTTATCAGTTTGGCCGGGATTCGAAAAGAGCTCATAGCGTCGTACAGTTTTACCCTGGCTATGCAATCATATGCGGCTTTGAAGTCAATGAAGAAATGGTATGTGTCGTTTCTGTATACAGCCATCTTCTCCAAGGTCTGCCGCATGGTGAAGATCTGATCAGTGTTTGATTTTCTGTTTCGGAATCCTCTTTGATAGTTTCCGACTATCTCTTCGACGTGCGGGACAAGGCGATCCTGGAGGATCAGGGAGAATATTTTATAGGCGGTATTCAACACCGTAATACCCCTGTAGTTGTTGCAGTCCATCCTGTCTCCCTTCTTGTATATGGGGTAGATGATGCCGAGATTCACAAACCTTTTTCCTTGAACCGTATGTTTCCCAAAACCTCAGTCAAAATTAAAATATCCTTACTGTTTTTGTACCACCAATTGAAATTACTCGCCCGGAGTTGACCAGAGTCATTTGGATGCTTCCAGTCCCATCCGAACTGATCCGGACTGATTCGGACTGATCCGGACTGATCCGGACTGATCCGGACTGATCCGGACTGATGCGGACTGATCCGGACTGAGCCGGACTGATCCGGACTGATCCGGACTGATCCGGACTGATCCGGACTGATCCGGACTGATCCGGACTGATCCGGACTGATCCGGACTGATCCGGAGTGATCCGGAGTGATCCGGACTGATCCTGACTGATTAGGAGTCGAATCCGGTATTAATCCGGAGTCGGAGTTGATCTATGAATCCGTTTCGGATTCCCATTACTACTACACAGTCCTTGGTTTATATGACACTTTAAAAAGAATGTCAAAACGGGCCAACATAAGCAACATAAAATTAATAATTTAAGTGCTTTTCAACGCCAAGCTTAGGAAAGTAAGAGTATTAAATTGCTTTTAACATTTTTTCTACATATTTACATTGATGAAAACATTTGATGATCCGTATTTGCATAGCCGAAAATAGGAACACAGCCTGCTGAAAATAGGAACAAACTGCCGAACATAGGAGCAAAACCAATGTTTTCATTTTCACGAATATTTGTGAAAAAGAGCTTTGAAACGGCAAATAAAATAAGCGTAACAAATTACGATAATTTATCAACCAAAAAAAACAAAAAAATTAGGTGTGTGAGCAGTTTATGTGAAATTGCTGCACTAGCATGCCGAAAACTGGTACCCTACAACATTTTTATATTGATTTTAAACCGATGTCATATTGATTCATATTGAAAAAAATACCAATAACCGTCAAAACATTGAAAAAGATCTTTTGAAAGAGCTTTTGTTGTAGTTGAATTAATGCACTCTCGAAGCACATTTTAGTAACCTTACTCGATTATGCAACTTTCAACACTTTAACAACAGTATATTTCGACATGAACCATGCTCCGAGACTTTTTCTCTTTCCCAAATATAGTCTCATAGCTTAATTATTGTATAGATTTCTTTTTTTTCGTAGTTCCATTGAAGTTTATTTGAGTTGATCATAATAAAAATACATAATTTTATACTTATTGGCGCAACGCGCCATGTCGCCTACGCTAGACAGGCTTTCTAGACCTTTTTAGTAGACAGATACATAGTAAGTTCTTGCTACATGAGGTCATTCCATATGAGGCTTGAAATTATGATGATGTTTTTAAATCGTGTGGATTGATAACTATAGTGCGGCCCTTGAGTATGCAGATACTGTAGTATTCAATTTACCTGAAGCATTTCGATAAGTCCAGAATTAATTCTCCGTTCAAGATTTAATCGAGCACATCCATACTTAATCATTCCCAATTTACGAAGCCAATCGATTGATAATCGGCGTTGATCGCGCCATAAATTACCTTGAGCGCAAATGATTCCTGCAATGAATTTGTTTAAATGTTTATAAATACTTATTATAGTCGATTGCCAATGAATTTATTGAATAATTTTACTGTAAATGGCATTATTTTACGATTTTTAATGGCTATCGATAAGAGAGCAACAACAAGATTAGGTTCAATTCCTTTTATTATTTTAATCGTGCTTGTTTACTTACCATGACCTCCCATTATACCGTGTGTTATAAACAAGGGTGCTCGACCGGTGGCTTCATCCTTTGAAAAAATGGTTCGAATTAAGGTAGGATCAGTTAGTACTACAGTATAAACTTGTCCCATCCACAACCCGTATATAGGACCATATTGTCGTGCAAGTCGAGAAAAAGTTTCGTATGGTTTAAGCGGGTCAATCAATGTTAAGCATCCAATGAATGGAAAACCATATGGTCCCGGAGGCTTTTTGTGTCGCTTCAACAAAGTTATGAAGATACAGCAAAACATTAAGAAAATTACTAAACACATCAACATTATCATTGTGTAACTGTATAATTTATATGAATATACAGTAGATCCTCGTATAATAAATCCGCTCCAGTAACTCACTCCTTGTACTTTACTTGAAATTTTGTTTTTAATCTGGAAAAGAGATAGAATGCAAAAAATGTAATGGGACACTGATTAATGGAATCATGAAAATGTTAGTTAATTACATGAACATAATTAATTTAAAGTAATCCCATATTATGTTTAAGTAATTACAGCTCGCCAGGCTCCGGTGGGCTTGTCATGTTGTAGGGGAAAGCGGGGTAAAATGGGCATGTTAAGCAGTTTACTAAATATTCCTTTGAATATGCCACAAAACATATACATAAACATAAAAAAAAACATTTTTTTTTCATCATTGTATTCCTCCACTAAGGATTAAAATTGCCAAATAGAATGAAAACAATTTAAAAACATGATGAAAACAACTTAAAAACAGTCTAATAAAAGCTAGCTAGCTAGGTATTTACATGTATTTGATAAGTATTTGTAATGCCGGTAAGAATATGTGCAAAGAGTAATACTCTAGTCAATGGAACTGAAATTAGATTTATCAAAAGCTTTTGACAGAACCTGGCGACATACAATTCTTGAACAGCTAAATTTGTGGGGTTTTGGAGGACGCATTACAGCGTACCTTCAAAGCTTCCTTTCAAATCACACATTCAAAGTTTTAATTGGAACTCAGTCTTCTGACATGCATGTCCAAGAGAATGGTGTTCCCCAGGGTGCCATTCTCTCCCCCACTCTTTTCCTGATTAGTGAAGAATCCCTCTTCCGCCCCATGCCCAGTAACATTAAATGTTTCATGTATGCTGATGATATAGTTCTTGTCTCAGCATCCAACAATAGAACCGAATCACGCACATCTTTACAAGAATGGGTCATTATAGTTCAGAAATGGTCACGTTGGACAGGTTACAAAATTTCACATTCCAAATCCAAAATACTTCACATCTGCAATAGCAAATATCATACACTAAAACCCATAACATACAATAACTCAGTAATACCAAACACAGGCACAGCCGATATCCTAGGAGTGACTTTTGATCGTCACTTAACATTTAAAGTACACACTGCACGGGTCAAAAGAGAAGCGAAGAACCGTATTAATCTTTTCAGAATGCTTGGAACCGGTCAACATCTCGCCTCCTGCCAAACACTACTTCAAATAATCAATAGCTGGCTTCTACCTAAACTACTCTACGGCATCGAAATAGTCTCCCGGCAACGGGAAAATTTCCAAAAACAAATTGCACCAATCTACCATACCGCCATCCGCTGTGCTACTGGGGCTTTCATCACAAGCCCCATAGCATCACTTCTGTGTGAAAGCGGACTTCAACCCTTGGACCACATCATCATCGACAAGATAGTAGCAGCTGCTGGACGAATGATGGAGAAAAACATCAAGGCCGATGTCCTTATTCAAAGGGCAAACGCCGAATTCACCACACTAACAGGGCAAACACTCCCCTCAGTCACCAAACTCATCCAAATCGGTAGTCGCCCTTGGTACTGCCACCCGCCACAAATAGACCGGACCATCAAAAATCAGCTTCGGGCTGGTGGCAATAGTGTCATTGCTAACCGTCATTTTGCCGAACTCGTTCAGCAAAAATACCATAACCACAATCTCATTTTCACAGACGGATCAGTACAAAACGGTTCCTCTGGCTGTGGAATCTACTCCAGTAGCGACAATAGCGCCATCCGAATACCAGACCATACCTCAATCTTCACCGCAGAAGCAATAGCCCTGGTTATTGCTGCTGATGAAGGTCTACACAGAGACAAACTTAACGTGTTCTTCACCGACAGTGCAAGTGTTCTTTAAGCACTTGAATGTGGAACCACCCGCGACCCGAACATCCAACAACTCTGCAGTATACCAGATCCACTCCAAGTAACATTCTGCTGGATTCCTTGTCACACAGGTATCCAGGGAAACGAAATAGCAGACCGACTAGCCAACGCAGGACGTAATAACCCGGCCTGCTGCCATAACACTCTTCCACGCCGTGACTTCATCCGCCTTAGCAAAACCATTATCGCCAATAGCTGGAATGGTTATTGGGTTAGCAGCGGCCGCTTTTTCCTGAGAACCATCAAGACCACAACACCACCATGGAAAGACCATCCATCAGACAAACTTAACGTGTTCTTCACCGACAGTGCAATTGTTCTTCAAGCACTTGAATGTGGAACCACCCGCGACCCGAACATCCAACAACTCTGCAGAATACCAGATCTACTCCAAGTAACATTCTGCTGGATTCCTTGTCACACAGGTATCCAGGGAAACGAAATAGCAGACTGACTAGCCAACGCAAGACGTAATAACCCGTTCTGCTGCCATAACACTCTTCCACGCCGTGACTTCATCCGCCTTAGCAAAACCATCATCGCCAATAGCTGGAATGGTTATTGGGTTAGCAGCGGCCGCTTTTTCCTGAGAACCATCAAGACCACAACACCACCATGGTGGTCACGACTCCGGATAGGACACACCCGGCTCACCCACACCTTTTTATTACAATAGTCAAGCCTACCACTATGCAGTTTCTATGGCGTCGACATCACCGTCCGTCACATCTTAACCGAATGCTATGGATACTCGGCGGAATGTATCACCTGCAAATTGGACTACAGCATCGACACCATCCTCTCACCAGATAGCGATTGCCAGCGTAAACTTTTAAAATTCCTCCGTATCACTGATCTTTATAAACAACTCTAACCAAAACCATATTTGTGACAGACAATCAACAGATAGTTTTAAGTAAACCGACCGGGTAGCCACAAATGGCTTGCAAAGAAGATTGTTAGACTTTAAGTATAGAATTAATCAAACGATTAAAAAAGGCGAATGAGGCTAATTGGCTCAAAGTCTTTATAAAAATAAAGAAAAAAAATGGAACTGAATATCGTGTTCGTCTGCACTTGCTCCAAAACATTTACAAGCGCCTTTGTAGCGGTCTAAGAGAACATCGATGGTGAAGTGGGTGGTGGGAGGAAAAAAATATCGGGCTAGGATTACATTCCTCAACTATGTATGTAACAGCAGCAAATATTAGGATTCTGCTAAAAAATCGTTGTTGAGCTTTTTGTGTCGCTTTTGTTTGATCGGATCAGTTTTGAACCGTTGTTCGCAAAATTGATAAGGTTCTCATGGCAGTTTCAAAATAATTTTTGAAAATCTTGAAAATAAAAATCACACACTTTGGTTTGCATTTTCAAAACAATAATTACAAGCGAAACAAAAAAAATTTGGTGATTTTTTTTTAGATTAAAAAAAATGTATTTTGATAATTACTCTTATAATACTTTTCGAAGTGTCTTTATTATTATGGTACGACCATAAATTTATTTTTTTGACATAAGTCGTGTAAAAACGAGTTAAAAACTTTGAAAAAATATACGAAGATGTAAAATAGTATTCTGCACAACTCATAGATTCACTTTTTTATCTATATCTTATCGATTTACCGCAAATCGCAAAAAACAACTGTTCATATAGTTGTGGTAGGCGCTGTATATCTTATTTTGCATTTTTCTTGGTTATTTGTTATGCAAGGGTTATGAAACTTACATGGTATTCGGAGAACACTCTAATGAATACATTTTGAGCTTTGGAAAGTATCTTTGTAGAGAAATAATGCTCAAATAGAAGGTGCCCATTTTGCCCCACATGCCTGTAGGGAATAAGATATGGTAGAAAATATAATAAAAAAGACGACGAGAGAAAGGTAGAATATCAACGGAAATCATAACCGAATAAACAGATAATCAAGATGTATATTGAAATCAGGCGAAAATGTCAGAACTGTCAAAACAAATGTCAGGCGAAAATAGAGGGGAATCGGGAAACGACAGGACGCGGAACAACGTGCTTCAGTCTTGTGGTGGTACTCACAACGGATACATCGAGTAATAAAAGTACAAAATAAGAGTACAAAAAAAGTTTTATTCAATGGAAGGTTTATTCGACGATCACGACAATGCCCATGTTGCTCCGCTTTTCCCTTACGCATGCAAACGGACGACCCAGCCCGTAAATTCCTCCTTAAAGACCGTTTACAAGGAAAGAGGAGACGTAGTATGCACAAATTGAGAAGACAGAATGGCGTAGAGGCGTCCGCTATTAAGGCAAAGGTAACGGATTTCGAACAATCCTGTGGCAGGCCAAGACCGCAAAGTAGCGCCGGATAAGTAAGTGAGTATGTAATCACATGTTATATACTACTTCTGTTGTGTTAGTTTGTATTCACTACTAAATTTGGACCGGTTATAGGGATACAAAACAGAAACTCATATGTGCATACTTGTTGCGTACCTCATTATGCAGTAAAAGCATATGTGGCAACCTTGCATATAATTGCAACGCACTGTAAAGTGCCGAAAGCTTGTAACTTTTTGAGCTTTTAACCTTTGTAGGGTTCCGTACACACCTTTACGCTTTCATGCCTATTGCAAAACTAATACGCGTTCCTCTATTAACACTAATACTACAAACTTATACTACCTACGCTAAGTAAGGATCATTACACTACTACCACGAAATCTTCAAGTTGAATTTGTACAGAATAAAATTAAGTCAGTCTTATCTCACAACCTATCTCGATCACATCTCTTTCCCCGTTAATTTTCTACAAATCGAAAGAACGCGCTAAACATATATGCGGATGTAGCGAAGTAAAACACTTCAAGTTAAAACAAAGTTCAAGTAAACAGATATCAAGCAAAACACGCCTCAAGCAATAGCGCGCGCTTCAGAAACGCAACAAACATAAACAGGTAGTCAACCGTTCTCACGGTTCAAAAGAGGAAGTAACTTTACGCAATTCATAAACCATAGGTATATGTCGCATTAAGTATAAATAAAACTTGTTATCAAAATAGTCATAGTTACAGCTAGCTGATCTATATGCGGTCAGCCACTAAATAGCATATAAGAGATAAAAACCTAAATAAAGTAAGCGCATTCGAACACAAACCTCAGAATCGCAGAATAAAGCACCGGCGTTGGGCGCTGCGACGGAGCAACACATCCGCCAGTAGCATTAATGGTGGTTCCAGAGAGGAACTAACGACCTCCTCGTAGTGAATAGCACGTGATTCAGTCCAGCATAAGCGCCGAAGTACCGCGAGTGAAATAGAATGGCAACTAAGTGCGTAAAACGGCACGATCGCCGAAAAACCGCGAGTAAAAGTGCGTAAACTAGTGAAGATCACAACCGTGAGTGATATAGATCGGCAATAAGGTGCGTAAACCAGCCCGACTGCCGAAACACCGCGAGTGAAAGAGAGTGAAATAGTAAGAATCAGCACCGTGCGTGGAATAGATCGGCATTTAGGTGCGTAAACCAGCACGACCGCCGAAACACCGCGAGTGAAAATGCGTAAAGTAATAGGAATCAGCACCGTGAGTGGAATAGAATGGCAACTAGGTGCGTAAACCAGCACGACCGCCGAAACACCGCGAATGAAAGTGCACAAAGCAGTAAAAATCAACACCAGGAGTGGAATAGAACGGCAAATAAGTGCGTAACTAAGCACGACCGCCGAAACACCATAAGAATAAGGTGACATCATAAACAAAACCCGAGAACCGTTAGCGAACACAAGAGCACGGAGGGTACTACCGACAACAATATAAACAAACCTACGGCAAAACGTCATAAAGCCAAATCAGCAAAAAGGTTTCGCCAACGTAGTGACCATTCGGTGGTTACACATCAAGGTCGGCGACAACGAAATAAAACAACGAGTAACAACCAAACAACTTAAGCTTCAATGGAAATAGCTGATTAAAAACAAAGTAATAACAATTAAAAGGATTTGGAGCGGTTACAAGAGGAATTAAACGAAGCCGCTAACGATCTTTACCATCGTGAAGCATTAATTCAAACAGAAATATTATTGCAGGAAAAGATAGATAATGAAAAACTAAACAGAGAATCATAGAAGCAATAAGTATAAGAAATAGAAAGTTTGCAGAAGACTCTTGAAGATCAAATCATAATAGAACCAAAAAAGCAGTAAACAAAACAATTGCTTAGTGAGAATGCTCTGAATCCCGAAAAAAACGAGTAAAATATTTCGCTTACCGAAAATATTAACATACTTGTAAGCGCACTAACTGTTAGTTCTTCTGCCGGCAAAAGTACGCTTATGGAACTTCCTGAATTTGATGGTAGTTATAAACTATGGCCTCGATTTAAAACGGCTTTTGATGAAACCACTAAGAAAATAAACTACCCAGGTGACAACTGTTCTACATTTTTAGCTTAAACTTCTTGTGAACAGCTCGATTTAACCCATTGGCTCATATAAACGCTTGAAAACATGGATGTGTGAGTGAACAACGATGTGTTGAAGCATTGATGTTTATGTCAGAACTTCGGTAGAAGCCGAACAAACAAGAAGCTTGCAGTTTCATTCTCGGTTTCCAACAACCAAAACACTGAGTAAGAAGAAATAAACGATCTATTCAGGAGTATCAGAAGAGCGGAGAAACGCAGGGAAAATAACAAAACAACGTGAAAGAGTGTTTTATAATAAACTTTTTGTTTGATACGGATTGAGTACGCATGTCTTGTTTTGGGCCGGTAGCTTGTGCACAACGTGATGACAATTCTCAAAATGGCACCAGAAAAAACGCTTCACTCTGACGTTTCATCTATTATACGAGGGCTGACAATAAAGTAAGGTCTCCAACGCTGCAACTTCGCCGGATCACGCGCTAGGCGAAATCTGGAAACACCGCCGTGTTCCTTGGTTCCCCCACTACCACTTTGCTGCTGGGTGAGGCTTCCCCGACCGCTCAGTCTTGGCTGAGCAACCGTCAACGATGGAGGTACCCCTCGCGTCAGCGTCCAAGTGCGAATTGCGTTCTGTAATACGTTTTTTGAGTGCGAAATAGGTGACACCTATTCAAATCCATCGTCAACTAGTTGAAGTTTACGGGGAAAAGTGTATGGACATAAAAAAACGTGTGTAAGTGGAGCCGCGAGTTCAATTCCGGGCGCACTAATGTTCACGACGAGGAGAGAAGTGGCCGACCGTCGGTCTCGGATGCGATTGTTCAAGCAGAGGAGGCAGAAATGCTCAAAAATCGCCGTGCGACAATTAGGGACTTGGGAGAGAAGCTTGGAGGAGTGTGTAGCAGCGAAACAATCCGTCATATCCTTGTGAACCTGCCCTGAAAAAACATTTCGGAGGGAAGAAGTTTGAAAGTGACGCGGAGGTTCAGAAAGAGGTCAACACCTGGCTGCGCGAGGCGGACGGAGAGTGGTATTCTGCCGGCATAGACAAGTTCATCGTGCGGATGCGCAAGGTGTTGGAAAAAATGGCGATTATGTAGAAAAGTAGCCAAGACCTTGGCCTTTCCAACGGTGTATCGCTTTTTGTAAATAAATATCATTTTCTATGAAAAAAAAATTGGAGATCTTACTTTATTGTCAACCCTCGTAATAAGCTTAAACTCTGCAATATCGCTTGCTCTTTAAGCCAGTTTTAAGCCTGCTCTTTAAGCTTTCAGCAACTCGAGAAACCCCGCTGTGCAAAGCGACGGAAGGCGTTATGGCGTTCTGAGAATTTTATCATGCCTTCCTTTTCTCTCCAACGGCAAATTTGTCGAGCAGCTCGTCGAGCTGCCCGTCCCTGGCTCCGCCTCATTCCCCTCGCCTGAGCGCGCTGTCGAAGGTTTTAATGTGTCGGTGCGTCAGACGACCAATCGCTGTCAGCCGTCGTCCGTGCTTTTTCCCTCCATAGCGCTATCTCTTTCTCGCGTGTGGACAATGCTCATGAGTTGCTGTGGCGCTTAAAAAACCGTTTACACACATTGCTGCGATGCATTTGAATTTTTACAAATCAAACAAAAAAAGCGCAATAAGTTCAATTGCTGCAATGTAAAAATGACTAAGGAATCGCTAGCTCACGCTGGAGGGTTTGCTGTGAAACGCGCTGAATCCTAATTCGCATTAACGCGTTCATCCCGGCGCTGATTTTCATCAACTTTCCTTTCCACCAGCACCTAGAACACAGGCTGGAAAGTTCACTGGCAGGCAGTGGGGCCTGCCATCGATCTGAATGTGTTAAGCATTAAGCATAACTTTGTTACACTAAGCTTTTTCTTTCGTATGTTGTAGATTACACAGATATGCTGAGCCGTCTGCGCAAGGGTATGAGCGTGCGTGTGTGTGCAAAACTGTCGCCAAATGTGTTTTTTTCCGAAATGTTATGATCCATCGGTCAAAGAAAGGAAGGTGTTCATGAAAGGCGGAAAGACGAATTGAGGCCCCTGTCAATGGTAACTGATGACAGGGAGGAGGGGGTAGTGGCACACAGCTGTTGGAGATTTAACAGTATTCTTAAATTGCCGGCGGGAAGGGGGGTGGCCATGGGACCCCTACGACCATCGGTCACAGGCCCTAAAATTGTAGTCGCCATGGGGGGAGGGGAGGTGCAAATGGTTTTCTCCAGCCACGGAGCCCTAAAGACCATCTTTCCGGGGGCCCTTGTCGCTAATAATCTGTCCACTTGTAGACATACGGCATACTACAGACTAGCGATCTTCGGCGACCGCCTAGTCCGCCTATCGTTAGGTCCGCCGCTGGTTCATGGCCGTGTTTTTTTTTTTTTATCGTGGAGGTGCATCCTTCCCCCTGCCTGCAGCGTATGCATCGAGCAGGAGATAGTGTGGCAGTATGCAAGTTGCACGCTGGATAGGAGCGGTCCCGCGGCACCGCCATCATTCCGCACATCTGCATGCCCGTCGTGGGTTCTAACCGCGTATGAACCGTCCGCCGTTGCAAAAGCTTGACTATCCGGCTACGTGGTACTCAAGTCCTGAAAAGGCCGGTATGATCGCGTAGGCCATAATGACAATAATAATAATGATAATAATAATAATAATAATAATAATAAGAAGAAGAAGAAGAAGAAGAAGAAGAAGAAGAAGAAGAAGAACTTAGCATAGCAGTCCACACTCGGGGAAGGTTTTTGTTTTGACTTTGGTGCTGCCGGGTCTACTGTTGTGGCGCGACAAATGCACGGAATGCACTCGACCAAAACATGAACCTACCGATCCGAACTCATTCCAAGGCATTGCCGGCAATCGGCGTCATGATAACGACAACAAACCAACAAGCCACCAGATTCTGGACGGACAGGTGCAGCACCATACGCGCACCGTAATAAACAGATCCAGAATCCTGTTTTGTATGGATTCAATTCAAAATGTTGTTTCCACTTGCATCCGCTAGCTGAATTGGAATGAAATGTGCTACATATCACACGCACGTTTGCTTCGATCGTTTGTCTTTTTAATACCCCCAACAGCAGAACCGGTCGCAAAGATGGTGGTGACAATCCAATGGTTGTATTTTCTCTCAGGTAGCGAAATCGAAAATGCATGGACTTTGTAGCCGCAGCGGATGAAAATGTACGCACCAGAATCAAATAGTTTTGGGGTTTCCACACGCACGCACACACACACACAAAAACACACACACACGCACGCGAGCACGCACGCACGCACACACACACGCACACATGCACGTACGCGTGTACGCGGGCAGGCACCCGCGAAAGCGCAAACGCAAGCACGCACCCACGAAAGCGCGAACGCAAGCACGCACTCCCCCCCCCCACCAGACCACCCCCCCCCCCCCCACTCCCCGCATGATCGATTACGGCTACCGTATCGGTAGAACGGCTGATTCAGCTATCTTGTAGCGCATCCTCATCCAAAGGGCCGAGCGAGGAGGGGGATTGCGGCATGGTAGAGTGAACGGTCACTTTCCCCGCGCTGTGTGTGTGTGTGTGTGTCGAGACCCAAAAACTCGAGACAGATTTCGGCACATTTCAAAAAAAAATATTTTATTGCCACTATACATTGCTACATGATGTTGACGCATCAAACATGTTCAAATTAAAAAATATTAGATTAGTGTTAGACGTTCTCCTACGCTTGTTTTAAATAGGCTTCTTCACCCTCAATTGGCAGGGGCATCGAATGGTCTCATCAGCAGCGGCACGAAATAAAATAAACCATCAATACACCGATAACACTTTGAGTCCCAATCCAGCTTCTCCCACAGCGCCTCAAGGTCATACAAAAATTAAATAAATGCTAACACCCACCAATAACAATACACAACCGCAATGCACATATATGAATCAACGCATATACCACAACACCCAATCAGCTGGCGGCAGGAAGGCACGGGCAGAAGCGCAAGTAAGGCAAGGCAGGGTGAGGGAGGTAGAAGCAGCGGACGAAAAAATGGGCGCCAATATTTTTAACTTTTTTGACCGTTTTTTTTTGCTCCGCCGCCACAAATAGTTCGTCCATTTCGCCAACAGATGGCGCTAAACTTGCTCGACCCAGCGCAGGGATCGCTGAAGTCCAGCGCGGGAGACCAGCCAAAATCTGCGCTGGCCAGCGCAGATTTTGGTACTTTTCCTGCGCTGGAAACTGCCCGAATTTGCGCAGCGGGTAAGGACAAAACGATATCCGATAATATGAGACAACTAGCTGGCCGAGCTCAGGGCAAACTAGCTAAGTTCGGCTCAAGCCGTTAAGTAGGGTCAAATAGGGTCAAGCAGATCAGCTGATCGAGGACCGCAGCGCCATCGAAAATTGTCAGTAGCAAAAAATAAAGCAGAAAGAACAGACTAATGTTTAAACTGTGCAATAAAGTCAAAATAAACTAGTTCTAGAAAAGTCTACCCAGCTACTCACCAAATTGTTACCAGGCGTAACAACACTCACTTTGCTATAGTAAACAAGAACAAGTTTCCACCTTAGCCTCGTCTAGTATGCAGCCGCAAAAAATGAATGAAGGTCACTGAACTCATTCCTCCTATCCGGTCCTGATGCTACCACCTCTTTATTTGGTGTAGTCATCAGATTCCGCGAACACGAAATTGCTTGCTTTGGTGATATAAAGGAAATGTTCCATCAGGTGTTGGTTAAGCAAGAAAATCAGCGTGCCCAACGTTTTTTGTACTGATAATCTCCTAACAAAGATCCTCAGGTTTACGTTATACAGGTAATACCATTTGGAGCAACATGTTACTTCCCAGCATGCGCACAATTTGTAAAAAATCAAAACGCTCTAAAATTCGAAAAACAAAACCCAAAGGCGGCGAAGACAATTCCCGATAATCATTACGTGGATGATTAGCTGGATAGTTTCACCAGTATTGAAGATGCTGCCAAAACAGTAAACGAAATCATGACAATTCATGATAATCCTAATTTTTTTATACGAACCAACCAATAATGCTGTTCGCGGATGTGTTGCTCCGTCGCAGCGCCCAACGCCGGTGCTTTACTCCGAGTCGGGTATATTTTTCCTTCGTCGACCGGAGAGTGCCTCCGACCATTAAGAAACGAGCGATTCTGAGGTTTGTGTTCGAATGCGCTTACTTTATTTAGGTTTTCATCTCTTACATGCTATTTAGCTGCTGAGCGTATATAGGTCAGCTATCTGTAACTATGACTTTTTTGATAATAAGTTTTTATTTATACTGAATGCGACATTTATCTATGGTTTATGAATTGCGTAAGGTTACTTCCTCGTTTGAACCCTCGAACAAAAACTGTTTTTCGAAATGTCTTAATAGTTATGTTACGACCATAGATTGGTTTTTTCGTAATACCGCACATTTTATTTTTTTACGGATTTTCCGCACATCGCGTAAAACGACTGTCCATATAGTTGTGGTAGGCACTGTATTAGCAAGGAACAAAAAAAAAGAAATGTTACTTATCCAAGATGCTTGGTATTCCCCGGTAATCATATACGAAGGGCCTCATCTATTCTTATCGCTTAGGGCCTCCGACACAGTAAACCAGCCACTGATTGCGACGCACCAGAAGATCGTCTGAAAACTGTACGGGCTCTACTAGCACAACGCGCATGAGGCTCAGCTCGTTAGACCAGCGGTCGGCAAAGTCCGGCCCGCGGGCCAAATGCGGCCCGCTGCAACATTCAATCCGACCCGCGAAAGGTGTTGACTGATTTTGAAAGATGTGAAGAAACTACTCGTATACAAATTACTGAATATCTTTAAGAATAACATTTTATACTATCGTACTCTTTCAACTTTGATGAAAGTACTATGGAATGACGGATCGTTCGGTATGTTCAACTCGTGATCAATATCCCCGTAACGTTTACAAGAAAAAAATGCCTTTTTTTGGCTAGCTGTAAACCAAAACTAGTTAGATATAATTTCTTAACATGTACATAATTTGAAAGGTAATTATTTAAGCTTCCTTGGTCAAATAAATCTAAGACTTTGGGAGATGCCTTTCATCAGTTATCCGGAATTTTCGCCATTATTCCGGATCCGCAAAATTCAATGGAACACATGTGACGGATGTTGTACCACTTTACGGACTAGGATATCATGTCAAAATTCTACCGAAACTCACCTAATATGAACGTATTGAGTTTTGGCGTCATTGTTTGCCATTGCGAAGTCAGTGGACGCGATTTCTGCCTCCTGATATGTGTGTTAATTTTCCCATACTATTTCACTGTTTGGCGGGTGGCATCGATCTCCCATGCCAAGATAACTCAGTAATGTAGCCACTTGTGCATCTGTCTTCATTTTTAGCTTTTTTGGAACCTCAAAAATGAACCTGGGCTCTCCTGCGATGTTTTGATGGTTGCCTAATAGAGCCAAGATGTTGGTGATCAATACGCAGACATGTTCTTCTGTCGACATACTTCTGTACGCAGTCCATTTAAGACGCTACGGGGTGTCATTCGTTGATCGCGCACGCTTCTACGTTGGTTGGTTCACCTTTTGGTCATCATGTTTAGAGTTCGACTGACAGATGTGTCAAGATAAGGTGACTGATAGAGGTTGTCTGTTGTCTCATGGGCAACATAACTTATCAATTGATCTGACATGGCATGACATCTGACTTGTCCATAAAGCATTTTTATAATTACTGAATCTATGTATCATCCCCGGAATATATTCAATATTTTTTGCGGCGTGGGAAGATGGGGTGTTCAAGAAGCGATATTGATCCGATTTTGTTATTTTTTTACTGATCACATTTTTATCTACCTATTGCCGACTCTCAAATGATTAAAAATTAGAATTAGTTTTAAATTAATACTTGGATGCAATAGCGGGTTTACAGTGTCTGGGGCCCTGAGCAGTAAGAATTGTTGAGGCCCCTTTGTACTTCATTACCGGGGGGTACTCGGCATCCGTCTTTGATTATGTAACATTTCAACTTAAATTTTGTTGCTGCCGGGGGGGGGGGGGGGGGGGGGGTGCTTAGGGTTCGTCTAGCGCGGGGCCCAATGTCCATCACTAACAGGGCCTCCT
The DNA here is from genome assembly GCF_017562075.2 of Anopheles merus. Classification (NCBI taxonomy): domain Eukaryota; kingdom Metazoa; phylum Arthropoda; class Insecta; order Diptera; family Culicidae; genus Anopheles; species Anopheles merus. Next base: position 59,957,517 of record NC_054082.1, on the reverse strand, counting down.
TAGGCCTCCTTGCTAATACAGTGCTATATTCTATCAACTGTTATGGACTGTTATGGACTACAGATTCCGGGGCCCCTCTTTTACGGGGCCCCCCGCAATTGCTTAGTTGGCTTACCGTTAAATACGTCAATGCTTGAATGATATAATTACAGAAAAACAACAATAATACCCAAAATGTTTCTAATAGATATGAATGTAATAATTTAAGCGCAATAATAAAAACTCCGCATTCACCTGACCCGCGGCACTCGATCATTTATTAAAGTTGGCCCTTTGCCTCAAAAGTTTACCGACCGCCGCGTTAGACGATCAGCAGTCCACAGACGAAACCCCGAAACGGTGGCAAACATTTATCTCAATCGGGCTAAGGTTTTGCGTACGGTTATCATAACCGTGCTGTCTGTGTATCTGTTACCATGCAGTCGTGTATATGAGCGATCGTCACTTGTCACATAAAAAATAAAATAAAATAAAGCAAAACTTGTCAATATTTTCATCAGTCTCTTCTTCTTCTTCTTTGACTCAACAACCGATGCCGGTCAAGGCCTACCAACGCACTTGTGGGGTTGGCTTTCAGTGACTTATTGATTTCCCCCCATAGCAGGATAGTCAGTCCTACGTATGGCGGCACGGTCTATTTGGGGCTTGAACCCATGACGGGCATGTTATTAAGTCGTACGAGTTGACGACTGTACCATGAGACCGGCTTAAATCATAAAAAAAATCATCAGTCTCTACATATTTCAAAACAGGGTAATAGTTAGGATTATTCTTTATTCTAAAATTTTGCTCGGGGTTTTTCATTTTTTTCAACAACTGCAATCCTAAACTTTAATCCACAAGAGTATCCATTGTACACTGTACAAGCATTTTCACATTAATAAAAACTTGTATACTACTACTAGTCAAAACAGAGGAATAATCATTTCATCTTTTTAATGTTTGGTTCCTATTCACGATTACCAGTTGATTTTGACTGGATTTTTTCCAATTGTCCGTGCAGCTTTGCTTCGTCTCGTGTGAGTTTTTGTAGTGTAAGGATAGTTTTAAGAACAATTGCGATATAATGTAAGAGAAATAAAGCAGTCTCAGTCCAACCGTACACGATGCAACAGAGCTCCTCTGCGACAGAACATTTTGGCGACGAGGATAATTAACCAGTTATTAAAATCGAAAAGATGAGCGCTACAATTGGAGTGATTGAACCCTACGTTATGGGTGACAATTTTAAAGAGTACGTGGATCGAGTGGAGATTTTTTCTTCTGACGAACGATGTCCCCGAGGATAAAAAGTTGCCCATCTTTGTAACGAAGGCGGGAGCATCTTTGTATTCTGTAGTTTTGAGGCTATGCGCGCCAGAGGATGCAAGGAAAAAGTCGTTTGTGAAATTGGTGAAACTGCTAACGGATCATTTCAAGCCCACTGTCAATATCGTGGCTGAAAGGCACCAGTTTGGAAAGAACAAGCAGACAGCAGAACAATCTGTGGTAGATTACATCATCGCACTTAAGTCTTCCGCTCAGTCGTGCAATTTCGATGAATTCTGTAACGATATAGAAATTTGTTTCTCTTAGAGTCAAAAAATGTTGAATCACCGAGCTTTGGGTGGAAACTTTATTGTGTCGGAGTTTTTGAACACCTTTAAAAAGTTTTTACTAATCTCGCTCGCTGTCGTGATGCTACTGTCCCAATCGCGATGGCGAGGAACCCGATTCCTAATCCTAAGGTCATTCGCCGTCCCTGTACCCGAACCCGTTACAGTGCCCTCTGTAGGTGAGATTAAGGAATCTCTCGCGATCGCAAGTCCTGATTGTTTGGCTGTCAGCTGCGGTGACAGTTCTGCTCTGTTTGTTTACGATCGTCGCAACACCCCACCCCATGAACCGGTTATCTGCCAACCTTCTTACCGGTTTCACTTCATGTGCTTTGGCGATCTATAAAATAACTTCCTTCCTAATATCTAATAACTTCGATTCCTGACTTGCGCTCCCTAGTCGTATAACATTTTTTTGTGTTTCGCTTTCCGTCTGCTATCGTAGCGGTAAAAATCGTAGCGGCCGATGCCATCGAGTTTGTACGGGTTATGAGCGACGGCTGTTGTGTATCGTACGCATTATTGTTGCTGCTGGGATTGTCGCTACAAATGTTTGGTTGGCTGCAAATGCTTGCATTCGGCCGTGATAGCGGTTGTTTATAGACCGCCGTGCTGCTGGACGGTGTCAGGATTCGTCGACGCTGCTGTTCCTGCTGTATGTTTTTGGTAATATATTGTAACGACCAAGCTTTTTACTGGTAGCGGTAGCCGTTATATTAATAATATTAATTGGCCGTTTTAATAAGATTTAAAACAATTCGGAAGAGTATATTTATACATCGTAATATTTATATGCAGACGTCAGTGGCTACGTCTGTTCAGTTCAATGTCGCGCCAAGAAGAGTGCTTTATTCTATAACAGTTCATCTTGCACAACGGGTGCTCCAGCGATCGGAATGTAATAGGTTTATACTGCTGTTCTTGGGGTTCGGGGGGGGGGGGTGCTTTGGGGGGTAAAAGTAAGGCTCAGTCCAAAGTGGGTAGAAAGGAGGTGTCGTCATACAGAGCATTTGGCCATCAAGGCTTTAGAAAAAAGCACAAAACCAGGATCGACGGCAGTTGTCAAATGCGACGAATGTTGCTGGTATACGGGTATGATAAATGAATTGTTTTCGTTTAACAAATATTTGTATAGCTCTATAAACTTGTATTTTGCATCTACACTTTATAAATCGGCATTTTCAACGTGATATTGCGGCTGCTGTCTGTATACAAATATCGACGGCTGTTGTCAAACTGAATCTCAAAATGGCAACATGCCAAACGCTAAGAATACACCTCCTCTATATTCCACCTTGGGCTCAGCCCTCTACGTTACACAGGAAAAGCGTTACATGCCTTGAAAAATTCCCAAGCAACATTTTTATTATAGTTTTGTCATCCACGCGACCAACCAGAGTGCATTATTTTAAAAAAGAATATTTTCAACTGCTATTTGCAACCGCAAATAAAAAAAATTCTAGCGGTGCAATGCAATTATGATTTAGATGGCCGCAAACATAGATTTGATAAAAAAAATATTTTTTCAAATATTTAACTCAATTAAAAATATTTTACATATTTTTTATGTTCTACTTATTGGAAATATTACTTCAATTTAAAGTTTCAAGGGTTTTTTGATTTTTTCTTGCAACCGCCATACCCGGGTATTCCACACGTATTGATGCAAAAAAATAACGATTTTTTTAGGGAAACAATGCTTTCTATATTTTAACGCTCTAAGCAAGTAATGCCAACCATATATTCTCTTCTATTTAATTTATTCGTTAAGTTTTTTCATTTTATTATAAATATAACGGTCAAATTGAAATTTTGAATAGCTTAAATTTGACTCAAAAATAAGCACAATACGAAAAAAGGAAGAAGAGAAACGTCATTCTCCTTACATAATGTATGGAATACCCGGGTATGCTGGTTGCCAACTTACGTGGTAAAGCTAAAAAAAAATAAAATAAAATACTTACAGGCTGTTTAAAATTACAACTTATGCACCAAAAAATCATGAATTAAAAGTATGGCGGCTACGGAAAATTTCAGGTCAATAAAAGCAATGAATCAAAAGTTATAGCAGTTCGAAGTTGAAAAAAAAACCCGGGTATCCGGTTGCCAACTTAACGGTAAAAAACATCATCTTGGCACATTCTGCGAACCGCGATTATCTCGTCTATCTATCAGATTTTATAACACAATTGACAGCTCAAGTCATACGCGATTTTCGCGGAACCGCGACGATCTCGGTTCGTCTATTTCCAGCCTTAACGGTAAAAGCCGAGTCAATGCAATAGCTTAAATCAAAATTATATATTTTTAAAATGCATTTTTGCTAGCGTAAAAGTAGCTAATCCCACTTCACACTTCACAAAGAAAGCACGTTTAGCTTCTTCGGTTTTCAAGCAGCAAATTGTACCGGTTTATTTCTAGCATTTTGATCAAAGTGGAATGTATAATGAGGTGTAGTTATAGCGCTTTTGGCGACCCCCCCCCTCCCTGGGCTCCGATTTTGACAGATGGTTTTCCGCTTGTATATGTATTGATGGATTGTTTACGTTTTGCATGGTCAATATTTGGTGGAAATCAATTTGGGTGAATATTTTAGTTTATTAGAACACAGTCCGTGATTTTAAATGGAAATTTTCCTTCGAGAACTTGAAGCGTTCGCCAAACGCGGAAAACTAACTGTCAGTTTTCTTCGTCGATTCTTCTTCCACCTAGCTGTCAAAACGGGCTTATAACTTAACCTGATATCTTTACGGTCCTTGGTTTATACTTATTATATGACCGTATCAATAAACGATGCGCAATTTCAGATTGCGCATATATTTATCTGTCAAACGGCTCGGTTTGATATATTTATCCGTCAAAAAAATATATATATCTCGTACATATAAGTGCCGATTATGTGACTCAACAGCTTGAGAAAAAGTATCAAAAATGCTCATTTTCTATTATGATCCGTGTTAGAGCACTCGATTTGTCTCTGGTTTGATATATACAACTGAACGAAGGTCATTTGCATTACCTGACTCAAACGGAGACCGTTTTTTGTCAAACAGCTTTCCGTCAGGTTAAAGCTACGGAAAACGTTTTGTTTTACGGTTTAACTACTAAATACATATATTTAAACCACACGAATTGCATGTAATTACATTCAAAAGGGGTTTTTTGTAATTATTCATTACAAAAGGGTGGGAATAACAAAATACACAGAAATTAGAAAATCATACCACAAGCGCTACTTTGCATGACATTGCCAAACACATTTAAAGAACAATAATATGCCACACGTAGAAATTATTATAAATTGGTACGATACTTCCTGCGTTACGCGTTGCAGATTGTTATGACAAACAAATCCATTTCAGATCAATTTGGTAGCAATGTCTCGAGTCAACGAAAGAAGTCTCTAACAAGCTTGTATAATACCGATTTCGTTTTAGTTCGTGTAGCGCGATTTTGATTTACACATTTCCGTTTGAATCAGATAATCGACACTATAATCCTGAAAATTTATGCGCAATCTTGGCGCAATCTGAAATTGTTTGGAAATGACGTTTATAGCTCAGGGTTGGCTACGCGAATTGACATATATTTTGATAAAACGAATATATGCGCAATCTGAGATTGCGCATCGTGTTTTAATACGATGAGCTTATGATTTATGACATAAACGATTTTTCGTTTTTGAATCAAAACAGTGTTTTCCATGTCCCTTTCGACTGTATACATTGTTATTCATCGCGTAAAAAATGTTATTCCACAAAGATCGGACATTTGATTTCCATCCCAACATTTATAACTTCTTCAGCATGATTTTCAACACCTCTCTGGACTCAACCCGGATTTTGTTTGACAGTTCTTTGTTATGTGTAGAAAATCATGTGTTGAAACTGAAATTTCATGTTGAAGCAAATACACCCTTTGAAAGCTGTTGAAAACCATTTGGGATGCGGTGAATAATTATATGCACATTTGAAAGTGACTTGGAAAACCCTGTAATGATTTTTTTAACACAAATATTGATTACCATACATAAATATTCAAGTAAGGGTAGTTAAGAAATCTGCATAAATGTGTATGTAATGTTTTTGTTTCGTTTTGTTTTGTTTTTAAACAGAATTTGAGTCAATTGTCCTTATTTGCCTCTTTATATGTAAAGGTCATCAACTATAGACCACTGTAAATTATCAAAATCAAAACCGAGTAAGTCGTATCTCGAGGTTCGCCTGTATTAGAGGTGTTGCTTACATTTTTGGTTGTGTGGATAAGTGTGTCGATGGACTATGTTTAGACGGTACAGGTGGTCCCCGAGATACACGGTACCTCTTATACGCGGATTCGGAGATACACGGTTTTCTATATTTGACAATTATTTCAGCAAATTGTACTGATTTGACACATCAATTGTAAATTGCAAAATAATTTTCGTTTTGATCGAATGTGAAGAACTATTTCAAAAGGTTTTTAACTATTATATTCAATCAGACTCATATCAAATAATTCATAAAGTGACTAAAAGCGCCCCCTACTTGCAAAATTATACGAATATTAGTGATATTTTGGCTGGAAATCACGAGATTCGAGAAATCACGAGGAGATGGAAATCGCGGAAATTCGAGATACGCGGTATTTTGCGGCCGTTTTCGGTCCCCATGAACCGTGTATCTCGAGGACCGCCTGTATACGGAAAGAAAGTTCTCGTGTTTTACAATAATCTCAAAAACAGAATCACACTAATGAGGTCGAAAAAATGGAGTTACTTATATACGCTCGATCAAAAGTGTGAATGATTCATTTGTAATATAATACACACTAAACTTGTACGCTTTTTCACAGATATGTTGACGTTCTCCATAATAAAAGCTAAGAATTATGGCTCTAGCATGCTTACAATGGGTATTGAAACGATGATACAATATCCTAAACGAAAAAAACACTTACATATCACTTGCTGAATCAATGATTATGACCGACTAACATAGAAATATTTCGCAGAAAAATACTGTCACGATTTTAAATTCCTAAAACCAGATGTACCAGATGTCTAAAATACAAACACTTCACGATGCTTCGGTTCCTACTGTCCAATAACCACTGCAGCCAGCTCTTCACAACCTCCACATAAATATCTTTCAACACCACCAAATTTGGAATTCCAATTGATTCAGACTTGTAAATGTAAACACTGTAAATCATTTATTCACTCCATTTATTCAAAAAAAATGTTGTGCGTAACTTCCGAATGCTGTTTATCGAAGAACTGCATAGCTAGCAAAAGCCAGAGGCGAGCGTTCGTTCAGTTTTATTTTTTCTTATTTTTAGTTTTCTTCTCATTCAATTAGCTTCATTCCATTTTTGGTTTACTTTCGTTTACGTTCCATCAATAAGCACAACACAACAAGAAAACAAGGAATGAAGGATTTTTCTATTTCGCTCTCATTCCATTTAAACCATTGATTTCGTTTCAGTTAAAACTGAAAGAGTGTATTTTGTAACAATATTTCTAGAATTTTCTTTTATTTACATATGTTAACACGTGAACCGGTAACTACGTGCACTGCATACGTGTTTATGTATGGCCGGTCATTCCTAATTATTTCCAACTTATCAAATAGCAATGAGCAAGCGTCGAACATAATAATAACCCCAAACCGTAGCATATTGCGGCAATAGAAAAAAGTAAACAAATACTTTGGCTGATAGAGAGAAATTAATTTCAAGGTTCTTTTTATATTGCAAAAAATACTTGAACAATCATTAAATTGTTTCCAACATAACACAATTTATAAGTAGTGTTTCAAAGATTTAATAGAAATAATGTTGTATAATCTGAACATGAAAAAATGAAAATGGTAGAATGAAAAAATTATGCGAATTATAATGAAAGAACTTCAATACAATCAATTCATTACGCATTAAAACCCATGAAATAGTATGTATACAACGAAGCATATGAACGGAAGCTATTTCCATGTATAAGAATCAATGAACTAACAAATAATGTGCATTAACTTACATATAATCAACTTACATGTTACATATAAATGGACTTGGCAAAATATATGTTATTGATACATCTTACCGATGACCAACTTTAACATCCTTCCTTTCGATCCCTTTAAACCCGTTTTATTATTTATTTAGTGTTTGGCCTTTCTAGCTTACTTTCCTGGTTTAATTGTTCGTTTCTTCTTCTTCGTATTATTGGCCTAACGACTTACGCGGTCATGTCGGTGTTTGGAGGCTTTCGAAACTTGTTTAGTACCACGGTGCCGGAGAGTCAGTCCTTGCTATGCAGGGATTGTCAATATGAGGCTTGAACCCACGACGGGCATGTTGCTAACACTTGAAGTGCTGCGTCATATTGATCGGTTTGATTCTCTTCTCTTCTTGATTCTCTTTAGAACGAATAAGTGAGGAAAGAGAGAACGAGAATGATATATGCAACGCCACTTATCGCAATGAAACAAAAAAGCGTTAACAGTCGCACAAGAAATTGACGATCTCTTGTCATCGATACTTGTTCCCTCACAGCACTGCGATGTCCGGCCGGCGGTCAAAGTGTTAATTTGTGCGAATTGAACACTGTACCACAATGCCTTCGTAGCTATTCCAAAGAACAGTGATAGAAAAGTAGGTGGTGCGAAGGGAAAAATGGCCTTAAAGCAGCGGTCGGCAAACTTTTGAGGCAAAGGACCAAATTAAGTAAATGATTGAGTGCCGCAGGCCGGGAGAATGCGGTATTTTTTTATTATTGCACTTTAATTATTACATTTTAAACTTTTAAAAACTTTTTAGGTATAATTGTTATTTTTCTTAAATTATATCATCCAAGCATCGTTAAAAATTGAAGATACCTTCTTTAAAAACTAATAGTAATCTTTAAACATTTGAGAATCGGCAATAGCTTGCCGATTTAGAATGTGATCAGTCTAAAAATGGGGCCCTTCACGATGCTAGTCAGTTTTTTGTATGGAGTTTGACAGTTGGAGGCTGAAATCATGTAAACACTCCATACAAAACCACACTCAAAACTAGCTTACAATTTTCAGTCTAGATTATTTTAGCCTCAAAGCTAGAATAAGATTCGAATACCTGCTCGAAAAATGGCAAAACATGGTGGTGTTAACATTTATCCCAAGGTGCATTAAAGAGATCTGGTGATGAAATCCAGAATCAAAGTGTATGTAGTCCAGGTGGTCTCATATCATGTTTTTTATAACCAAATTTGAATATCACTTTTTGACAGCATGGGTGAAAACTTTTCTTCAAACAAGCTTTCTTGAGGTTTGACGAATACACAAAACACTCTTAAAATCTTCATTCAGAAGCAGAAACGGTAAAAATAAGCTTTCTGATTACATACACCTTGGCATAAGCTCATCTGCCCCCTGTGCAAAGCGACGGAAGAAATCATTCCCTTTCGCGCATTTTCTCATGCCTTCTATTTCCCTCCTACGGCAAATTTGTCGCAGCATTTCGAGCTACCCGTCCCTGGCTCTGCTTCCTACCCCTCGCCTGATCGCGCTGTCGAAACTTTGGAAGTGTTGGTGCGTCAGACCAAAGTGGGTTTATTATACAGGTGGGCTTATCCCGAACAATTTGACAGCCGTGCTGTAGAAAAATGAAAACGAAATGACAGCAGGGGATTCGATCATTTGTTGATGTATGCGTGTGAATTCCAATGGCTGTTTTGGTTGATGTGTCGTAGTGTGGGTGAAAAACTACGTATCACAATCGAATCCTCTCCTGTCATTCGTTCGTCCAATATGGCCTTCCCGCCAAACCTATAAGCCCACCTAGTCCCTATACCCACTTTGCGTCAGACGGCCAATCGCTGTCAGCCGTCGTCCGTGCTTTTTCCCTCCATAGCGCTATCTCTTTCACGCGTGTGGTCAATGCTCGCGAGCTGTTGTGGCGCTTAAAAAGCCGTTAACAAACATTGCGGCGAAGAAGTTGAATTTTCACAAATCTAACTAAAAAAGCGCAATGAGTTCAATTGCTACAATGTAAAAATGACTAACGAATCGCTAGCACGATAGAGGGTTTGCTGTGCAACGCGCAGAATCCTAATTCGCATTTACACGTTCAGCCCGACGCTGATTTTCATCAATATTCTGTTCCGCCGGCATCTAGAACGCAAGTTGATCGTGAAATCAGTATACTGGAAAGTCCACTGGCAGTCCCTGGGGTCTGCCATCGAACTGAACGTGTTAAGCATTAAGCATAACTTTGTTACCCTAAGCTTTGGCTTTCCTATGGTGTAGATTACACAAATAGGTTGAGCCGTCTGCACATGGGTGTAAGTGTGCGTGTATGTGCAACACTTTCGCCAAGTGTGTTTTCTTCCGGAATGTTATGATCCATCGGTCAAAGAAAAGAAGGTGTTCATAACAGTGGCGGATTAGGAGAATCGGGTGTCCTAGGCGGAAAGACAAGTTGTGACCCCTATACATGGTAACTGATGACCGAGAGGAGGGGGTGCTGGCACACAGCTGTTGAGAGATTGAATATTATGCTTAAATTGACGGCGGGGAATGGAGGGGCATGGGACCCCTACGATCATCAATAACAGGCCCTAAAATTGTTGCTGGGGGGGGGGGGGGGGGGGGGGGGGCAAATGGTGCTCTTGCCACCGAGCCCCAACAACCATCTTTTCGGGGGCCCTTGTCGCTAATACTCTGTCCACTTGTAACAATATGGCATACTACAGACTACAGATCTTCCGCGACCGCCTAGTCCGCCTGCTGTTAGATCCGCCGCTGGTTCATGGGGATGTTTTATTACTGTGGAGGTGCATCCTTCCCTCTGCCTGCAGCGTATGCATCGGGCAGGAGACAGTGTGGCAGCATGCAAGTTACCCGCTGGATAGGAGCAGTCCCGCGGCACCGCCGTCATTCCTCACATCTGCATGCCCATCGTGGGTTCTAACCGCGTATGAACCGTCCGCCGTAGCAAGGGCTGACTATCCGGCTACGTGGTACTCAAGTCCTGAAAAGGCCGGCATGATCGCGTAGACTATTACGCCAAATAATAATAATAATAATAATAATAATAATAATAATAAGAACTTAGCATAGCAGTCCACACTCGAGGAAGGTTTTTTATTTGACTTTGGTGCTGCCGGGTCTACCGCTGTGGCGCGACAAATGCACGGAATTCACTCGACTAAAACATGAACCTACCGATCCGAACCCATTCCAAGGCAATGCCGGTCAATCGGCGTCATGATAACTTCTCCAAACCAACAAGCCGCCAGATTCTGGACGGGCAGGTGCAGCACCATATGCGCGAAAGAAATTTGCTATATATCACATGCACGTTTGCTTCGATCGTGTGCCTTTTTAACACCCCCAACAGCAGAACCGATCATAAAGATCGTGGTTCCAATCCGATAGTTGTGTTGTCTCAGGTAGCGAAATCGAAAATGCATGGGCTTTGTAGCCGCAGCGGATGAAAATGTACGCATCAGAATCAAACAGTTTTGGGGTTCCCGCACGCACACACACACGCGCACGCACGAATGCACGTGCGTACGCGAGAACGCACCCCCGAACGCGCGTACACGCACGATTGATTTCCGCTACCTTATCGGTAGAATTGCTGGCTTAACTTGTAGCGCATCCTCATCCAAAGCACCGGAAGGGGTTGGGGATCGCGGCATGATAGAGTGGACGGTCACTTTCCCCGCATTGTGTGTGTGTCGAGACCCGAAAACTCGAGACAGATTTCGGCATATTAAAAAAAAAAAATTATTGTCACTATACATCGTGCTACACGATGCTTAGAAGGTCGTTGAAGCATCAAACTTGTTCAAATTAAAAAAAAAAGATAAGTGTTAGACGTTCTCATAAGCTTGTTTGAAATTGGCTTCTCCACTCTCAATTGGCACGGGCATTAAATGGCCTCATCAGAAGCGGCACGAAATAAAATAAACCATCAATACACCGATAACACTTTAAATCCCAAAATGAACCAGCTTCTCTCGCATCGTCAAGGTCACACACAATAAATAAATGCCTACACCCACCAATTACAATACACAACCGCAATGTACATATATACCAACACGTATACACAATCAGCTGACGGCGAAAGGCACGGGCTGAAGCGCAAGTAAGGCAAGGCAGGGAGGGGAAAGGGAGTGAGAGGAAGAGTAGGAAGGAATGGGCGCCAATATTTTTGAATTTTTGACCATTTTTTTTGCTCCGCCGTCTGAAATAGTTCATCAATTTCTTCAACAAAGGGCGCTCGTTCCGCACCTAAAAACTGCAATAAATACGCTGGCCAGCGTAGTTTCGGCTGAAGTCTATCGTATTTTTTTGCGTATTTTTTGACACAAAACGACGCAAAAAACTACGCAGGAAACTGCTCGAATTTGCACAGCAGGTCAATATCGCTTCTTGATAACCCCATCCATACCGCAAAAAATATTAACGTTATTTTGGGGATGATACAAAAGTGTCAACGACTGAAAAATTATCGCAACAAACATGCATTCAGCATATAGCAAACATGCGCCGTATATTACCAAAATGGTTTATGGACAAGTCATGCCATGTCAGATACATTGATAACGGATTCGTTACGAAAAAGCACTTTAACAATCTTTGTACTCGTAAACAGTGACAGTGTGGTAACATCGTTCTCGTTAGAACAACAGGGGGTTTTAAATGCTCGTTTTTGCTTTCCAATACAATCGTAAATATCCCTGAAATAGATTTAAAGGAAACCAACAGATTAGTGTGAAATTAAAAAGAACGAACTAAACAAAAAAATATCGTAAAAATGCATGGAGCTATTTCACAAGTGGTTACATTACTGCGCTATCAGGGCCGGCAGATCGATACAACCCGTCAAACAATGAAAAAGTAGGGTAACTGGGGAACTGAGGGTAGTTTCGACACCTTAAGGTTTTCCTCCCCGCTGCGCAAAGCGACGGAAGAAATCATGCCGTTCGGAGAATTTTATCATGCCATCTTTTTCCCTCCAACGGCAAATTTGTCAAGCAGCTCGTCGAGCTTCCCGTCCCTGGCTCCGCCTCATACCCCTCGCCTGAGCGCGCTGTCGAAGGTTTGAATGTGTTGGTGCGTCAGACGGCCAATCGCTGTCAGCCGTCGTCCGTGCTTTTTCCCTCCATAGCGCTATCTCTTTCTCGCGTGTGGACAATGCTCATGAGTTGCTGTGGCGCTTAAAAAACCGTTTACACACATTGCTGCGATGCATTTGAATTTTCACAAATCAAACAAAAAAAGCGCAATAAGTTCAATTGCTGCAATGTAAAAATGACTAAGGAATCGCTAGCTAACGCTGGAGGGTTTGCTGTGCAACGCGCTGAATCCTAATTCGCATTAACACGTTCATCCCGGCGCTGATTTTCATCAACTTTCCTTTCCACCAGCACCTAGAACGCAGGCTGGAAAGTTCACTGGCAGGCAGTGGGGCCTGCCATCGATCTGAACGTGTTAAGCATTAAGCATAACTTTGTTACACTAAGCTTTTGCTTTCGTATGTTGTAGATTACACAGATATGCTGAGCCGTCTGCGCAAGGGTATGAGCGTGCGTGTGTGTGCAAAACTGTCGCCAAATGTGTTTTTTTGTAAACCGAAATGACCGAAATGTTATGATCCATCGGTCAAAGATAGGAAGGTGTTCATGAAAGGCGGAAAGACGAATTGCGGCCCCTGTCAATGGTAACTGATGACAGGGAGGAGGGGGTAGTGGCACACAGCTGTTGGGAGATTGAACATACTTAAATTGCCGGCGGGAAGAGGGGTGGCCATGGGACCCCTACGATCATCGGTCACAGGCCCCAAAATTGTAGTCGCCATGGGGGGAGGGGAGGTGCAAATGGTTTTCTCCAGCCACGGAGCCCTAAAGACCATCTTTCCGGGGGCCTTTGTCGCTAATAATCTGTCCACTTGTAGACATACGGCATACTACAGACTAGCGATCTTCGGCGACCGCCTAGTCCGCCTACCGTTAGATCCGCCGCTGGTTCATGACGGTGTTTTTTTTTGTTGTGGAGGTGCATCCATCCTCCGCTTGCAGCGTATGCATCGGGAAGGAGACAATGTGGCAGTATGCAAGTTGCACGCTGGATAGGAGCGGGCCCGCGACACCGCCATCATTCCGCACATCTGCATGCCCGTCGTGGATTCTAACTGCGTATGAACCGTTCGCCGTAGCAAGAACTGACTATCCCGCTACGTGGTACTCAAGTCCTGAAAAGGCCGGCATAATCGCGTAGACTATTACGCCAATAATAATAATAATAAGAACAAGAAGAAGAACTTAGCATAGCAGTCCACACTCGAGGAAGGCTTTTGATTTGACTTTGGTGCTGCCGGGTCTACCGCTGTGGCGCGACAAATGCACGGAATTCACTCGACTAAAACATGAACCTACCGATCCGAACCCATTCCAAGGCAATGCCGGTCAATCGGCGTCATGATAACTTCTCCAAACCAACAAGCCGCCAGATTCTGGACGGGCAGGTGCAGCACCATATGCGCGAAAGAAATTTGCTATATATCACATGCACGTTTGCTTCGATCGTGTGCCTTTTTAACACCCCCAACAGCAGAACCGATCATAAAGATCGTGGTTCCAATCCGATAGTTGTGTTGTCTCAGGTAGCGAAATCGAAAATGCATGGGCTTTGTAGCCGCAGTGGATGAAAATGTACGCATCAGAATCAAACAGTTTTGGGGTTTCCAAACGCACGCACACACAAAAACACACAAACACGCGCGCGCAAACTCACACAGACACACACACACACACACACGCACGCACGCACGCACGCACGCACCCGCGAAAGCGCGAACGCAAGCACACACCCACGAAAGCGCATTCCCTCCCCCCCACCAGACCCCCCCCCCCTTCCCGCACGAGCGAGTACGGCTACCTTATCGGAAGAAAGGCTGGTTCAGCTATCATATAGCGCATCGTCATCCAAAGCGCCGGGCGGGGTGGGAGATCGCGGCATGATAGAGTGAATGGTCACTTTCCCCGCGCTGTGTGCGTGTGTGTGTGTGTGTGTTTCGAGACCCAAAACTCGAGACAGATTTCTGCACATTACAAAAAAAATTATTGCAACTATACGCCGTGCTACATGATGCTTAGAAAGTCATTGAAGCATCAAACATGTTCTAATAAAAAAATATTAGTTTAGTGTTAGACGTTCTCCTACGCTTGTTTTAAATAGGCTTCTTCACCCTCTATTGGCAGGGGCATCGAATGGTCTCATCAGCAGCGGCACGAAATAAAATAAACCATCAATACACCGATAACACTTTGAGTCCCAATCCAGCTTCTCCCACAGCGTCTCAAGGTCACACACAAATTAATAAATGCTAACACCCACCAATAACAATATTCAACCGCTATGCACATATAAGTATCAACGCATACACCACAACACCCAATCAGCTGGCGGCGGAAGGCACGGGTAGAAGCGCAAGTAAGGCAAGCCAGGAGGGAGAGGAGAGGAAGAAGCGGACGAAAAAATGGGCGCCATTATTTTTTTTTAATTTTTAGACCGTTTTTTTTTGCTCCGCCGCCGCCCGAACTTGGCCCGAACTGCCCGAACTGCGCGACCCAGCGCAGGAATCGCTGAAGTCCAGCGCGTGAGACGAGCCAAAATATGCGCTGGCCAACGCAGATTTTGGTACATTTTCTGCGCTGGAAACTGCTCGAATTTGCGCAGCGGGCTCTGATTGCAATACAGTCTGTTCCCAAGTTACGCGGTTTCTGCGTTCCCGACGAATCCGCGTAACTCGAATATCCGCGTAGGTCGAATTTCGTGGTTTTTGACTAAAATACTATTGATTACTCGAAGTTTTTGATTTAATTTAGTACTTTTGTACACTATTTGGGTAACGGTCAGGCGAAATAGAAAACGCATCGAGCGAAACGCACTAAGCGAAATGGGCAACGCAGGAGAGAAAACGCACTGTTGTTTCGCCCGACCGAATGAAAAAAGGAAGAGAGGAGTTTCCGGAAAAGAGACGATCTTTTTGGAGATAGGAAAGAGCAACGTGGGCAGCATCATTTTTTTAAGCGTCACCAATAAATAAAAGTGTGCTATTAAAAAGGTGTTTAAAGTTTTCCATCTCTACAAATTTCTTTAAAAATTGATCAGCATCAAGAAGTGGGAAAGATGAACTGCGTTGCTTGCAATCGCCCTGACGAAGCGGAGGATATGGTGTCATGTGACAAGTGTGGAGAGTGGCAACATTATGCGTGTGCAGGAGTCGACGATGAAATTAAGCACAACCCGTGGATGTGTGAAAAGTGCAGTTCTGGAGTGAAGACCACAGTTGATTCGATGGAAGTTACGAATCACGCAGAGCAGGTCGGCGGAAACGTTAAAGGTGAGCCTAAGAGTAGGAGCGCCACGCGGTCGGCAAAGGAACGATCGTACGACGATGATAAGCGCTCTCTGAAAGAGGAGCAAAGCGTTTCTAACTCCACTGTGGCGAGTAGTACTGGTGCGACAAAAAAGCGGTACAAGGACGAGAAGTTATTATCGACAAGTGGTGTAGAAGAGTGGCCAACGGTAATCGACGGGCGGTCGATCGAGCGTAATGCAGCGGTTCGACGGCGTGATGAGGATACGTTGTCGAAGAATAGCGGCGTAGCGGAGCGGCGAGAGGAAATCGGCGGACGGTCGATAGTTCGTGAAACAGGTGAGCGGATGCGTGGTGACGACACGCGGTCGATGCTTAGTGATGGAACGGAGCGGCTGGAGGTAATCGACGGGCGGTCGATCGTGCGTAGTGCAGCGGTTCGACGGTGTGATGACGATACGCTATCGAAGAATAGCGGCATAGCGGAGCGGCGAGAGGAAATCGGCGGACGGTCGATAGTTCGTGAAACAGGTGAGCGGATGCGTGGTGACGACACGCGGTCGATGCTTAGTGATGGAACGGAGCGGCTGGAGGTAATCGACGGGCGGTCGATCGTGCGTAGTTCAGCGGTACGACGGCGTGATGACGATACGCTATCGAAGAATAGCGGCGAGAGGAAATCGGCGGACGGTCGATAGTTCGTGAAACAGGTGAGCGGATGCGTGGTGACGACACGCGGTCGATGCTTAGTGAAGAAACGGAGCGGCTGGAGGTAATCGACGGGCGGTCGATCGTGCGTAGTGCAGCGGTACGACGGCGTGATGACGATACGCTATCGAAGAATAGCGGCGAGAGGAAATCGGCGGACGGTCGATAGTTCGTGAAACAGGTGAGCGGATGCGTGGTGACGACACGCGGTCGATGCTTAGTGATGGAACGGAGCGGCTGGAGGTAATCGACGGGCGGTCGATCGTGCGTAGTGCAGCGGTTCGACGGTGTGATGACGATACGCTATCGAAGAATAGCGGCGTAGCGGAGCGGCGAGAGGACATCGGCGGACGGTCGATAGTTTGTGGAACGGGTGAGCGGATGCGTGGTGACGACACGCGATCGATGCTTAGTGATGGAACGGAGCGGCTGGAGGTAATCGACGGGCGGTCGATCGTGCGTAGTGCAGCGGTTCGACGGCGTGATGACGATACGCTATCGAAGAATAGCGGCGTAGCGGAGCGGCGAGAGGAAATCGGCGGACGGTCGATAGTTTGTGGAACGGGTGAGCGGAAGCAAGGTGACGACATGCGGTCTATGCGTAGCGAAGTGATGGGACAGCAGGATCATTTCAACGATCGGTCGATAGGTCGTGGAACGAGAGAGTGAATACCTAGTGACGACGCGCGGTCGGTGTGTAGTGGTATAACGGGACGAAGACAGGGTAATGACACGCGGTCAATACATGAGGGTGAGGCAAGGCGGAGGCGAGATGGTACAAGCCAACGAAGGTGTGAGGACGATGTACTCTCACGGTACACGAATGAGACAGTGCGCAGGGGAGACGACGAAGAAGAAGAATTGCAAGAGAAATTACTGATAAATGAGATTGCATTATTCAGGTTGCAATTGAGTAAGCGTTTGCGTGCGGAGAAAGAGAAGCAAGAGAGAGAGTTGGATGAATTGCGTGCTACTAGAATTGCAAGATATGGGTTGGATAAAGACAGTGTGCGATCTATGATGACAGAAAGTAAAGTAGAAGAATGGTTAGATGATGCGTCTAGAAAAAGTAACAAGCCAAGAAAAAATGACGTTAAGGAAGAAAGTGAACCAACAAACAAACAGATTGCAGCGCGACATATAATCGGGAAGGATTTGCCGATGTTTTCGGGTGACCCGAAAGAATGGGCCATATGGTACGCCGGCTACGAAAGAACCACCAAAACATGCGGTTTTTCATTAGACGAAAACCTGATTAGGCTGCAACGGTGTTTAAAAGGGCAAGCTCTAGAATTAGTGCAAGGCCGCTTGTTGATACCTGACAATGTTCCTTGCGTGATTAACCGCTTAAAAAACGGTTCGGCCAGCCGAATGGTTTGATACGATCGTTGATCGACAGGGTTAGGATGACACCTTCTCCAAGAAGAGATGACCTGCAGAGTCTAATTAGGTTCGGAAGCGTAGTCGATGGTTTGGTACAGCATATCGAGGCAGCAAGAATGAAAAATCACCTTAATAACCCTACACTGTTGCACGATGTAGTGCACAAGCTTCGTACAGAGTACCAAATGAAATGGGCAGAATATAAATTAAAGGAAAGTAAAGAAGAAGACCTCGGTATGTTCGGATGCTTCATGAATCTTCTGTTGGATTTAGCTTTCGAAATAGTTGATGATAAAACGGTCACTGGAAGAGGACACGTCAATGTCCATAACAATAATACGCAAATATGGTCACAGAGGACATGTGCGGTATGTAATGGAGGAGGGCATGGAGTATCGACCTGTGCCACATTTAGATCATTAACAAATAACGAACGGTGGAGGCGAGTAAAAAGTTTGTCATTGTGTCGAATGTGCCTCAACAAACATAGTAAATATCCATGTAGAAGCTTTTCGGAATGCGAAATATCGGGCTGTCGCCTCCGACATCACACGTTACTACATCGAACAAATTTAATAGATGATCAACAAAATAATGAATCTCCATGGCAAACGACGAGCAATAGCGGATATTGTGGTACTCATTCGAATATAGGAAGAACAAGTTTGTCCTTATTTAGAATTATACCTATTACGCTCGAGAAAAGCGGTCATACAGTGAGCATTTATGCGCTGTTGGATGAAGAATCTGATTTGACGTTACTAGATGAAGAAATAGCTCAACAAATGCAGATAAGCGAAACTCAACACGAGTTAAAAATGATGTGGACGGGACAAGTAGCAAGGACAGAGCGATATTCCATGAAGATTAACAGTTTAACAATTTACGGCCAACAAAAAAATAAATACCAAGTTAAAGACGTACGAACAGTATCGAGCTTAAAACTCCATGAACGAACGAACGAACGTTGTGCTATCAAGAACTAAAAACAAAATACCCCCATTTAAGTGGCCAACCGATTAAAGATTACAAAAGGATAGTGCCAAGAATGCTGATTGGATTAAATAATTTAAGCCTAATAGTCCCATTAAAAATTCGAGAGGGGGCTTGGAACGAACCAATAGCATCGAAATGTAAATTAGGCTGGGGAATATATGGTCGTACACAATCATCACCAGGACTAGGTGTCATAGGGTACCATAGTGAAGAAGGTTCAGACGACTTAACGCAACTAGTGCGAGACTTTATTATTCATGATAAAATGAACATTACACCCCCAACAGTAATAATTGAGGGAGAAGAAGATAAAAGAGCTCGAACACTTTTAAAAAGTACTACTAAAAGAGTAGGAAAACGGTTCGAGACCGGACTATTGTGGAAAACCGATGAACCAAAATTTCCACCAAGCTACGATATGGCATTTAAAAGGTTGTTTGGACTGGAGAGACGATTACAAAAGGACCAAAAGTTATATGAGAGAGTTTGCAGCTTGTTAAGGGAATATGTAGATAAAGAATATGCGCACCAAGCTACAATTAATGAGCTACAAGATACGAAAATCGACGAATGTTGGTATTTGCCACTAGGATTAGTGATCAATCCGAGAAAACCGAGCAAAGTGAGACTAATTTGGGATGCAGCAGCTGCCTCACATGGAGTATCTCTGAATGCTGCGCTTTTGAAAGGCCCCGACTTATTAAATTCGCTGATATCTGTACTATACAAATTTAGAAAATACGCATACGCTTTAACGGGAGACATAAAAGAGATGTTTCATCGATTACTAATTCGGCCTGCTGATCGGCAATACCAGCGTTTTTTATGGAGAGAAAACCCAACAGAAGACGTTTCTGTATACGTACTGGATGTGGCTATGTTTGGAGCAGCCTGTTCTCCAACTTCAGCGCAATATATTAAAAATCGTAATGCATGGGTAGTAGGTAACAATTCTAAGCGCGCGCTGATTAGATTACCACTATGTGGACGATTACCTCGACAGTTTTGCGACGGTGGAAGAAGCCATTGATGTAGGACTGGAAGTGAAAAGAATCCATGCAGAGGGAGGATTTGAAATACGTCGTTTTTTATCGAACAATCAGGCAATAGTGAAAGGTGTGAGTCAAGAGGCAACGGACATAGATAAGGCTATAGAGATCGACAAAGGAGTAGAATCTGTACTGGGTATGAAGTGGAAACCGGACAAAGACGTTTTAACTTACTCGTTTGTAATAAGGCCGGAAATGGAAAGAATACTGCTAAAACACATATCCCCACAAAGAGAGAGGCATTGAGAATTGTAATGAGCTTGTTCGATCCTCTTGGACTGTTATCCTTTTTCCTTGTACATGGAAGAATACTGCTGCAAGAGATATGGGCTGCTGGAATTGACTGGGCTGAAACGATACACGAAAGTGAAAACCAACAGTGGAGGCGTTGGATCGACATGTTACCCCGATTATCCGAATTCATATATTTGTAGATGCCAGCAAATCCACATATGCAGCTGTAGTATATTTCCGAGTGATTACTGGATACAAGCCCATGGTTGCACTTGTCACAGCAAAGGCGAAAGTTGCACCTTTAAAGCTGAAGTCCGTGCCGCGGTTGGAGCTTCAAGCCGCGGTACTGGGCGTACGACTTCTAAACAACGTAGAAGCGAATCACCGGCTGAAAGTCAAACGACGTGTGCTATGGACCGATTCCGAAATAGTTTTAGCCTGGTTAAGATCCGTTAGCCGGTCTCATGGTACAGTCGTCAACTCGTACGACTTAACAACATGCCCGTCATGGGTTCAAGCCCCGAATAGACCGTGCAGCCATACGTAGGACTGACTATCCTGCTATGGGGGAAATCAATAAGTCACTGAAAGCCAACCCCACAAGTGGGTTGGCAGGCCTTGACCGTCATCGGTTGTTGAGCCAAAGAAAGAAGAAGAAGAAGAAGGTTAAGATCCGACCATAGAAGATACCAACAGTTCGTAGGCTTTCGAGTTGCTGAGATACTTACTTCAACCGATGTAAGTGAATCGCGAAAGGTGGAGTCCAAATTAAATGTGGCAGATTTAGCGACCAAATGGAGCAAGGAGCCTAGTTTCGATGAAAATTCACCATGGTTCAAAGGACCGTCATTTTTAAAACAAACAGAAGAATGTTGGCCAGCACAAAAGATAGAACCATATACAACAAACAACGAACTAAGAGGAGTTAACATCCATGCAGAACAGCAACAAATGGTAGTGATCGAACGATTTTCAAGGTGGGAGAAGCTTGTAGGAAGTATAGCACGAATACATTGGCTTATAAAATACTTGAAGCATAAATGTCAAGGAAATATAAAATGAAGATGCACTGAATCAAGAACAATATGTAAAAGCGGTGATAACACTTTGTATATGGGCACAAAAAGAACACAACGAGGCGGAGATGAAACAAATGCTCAATTTGAAGCAGATACCAAGATCTAGTACGATATATAAATCGTGTCCCTTTTTGGACGAACAAGGTGTTATGAGAATGCGAGGAAGAATAGGAGCCTTACCATACGTACCATACGGAACAAAATATCCCATAATCCTTCCACAAGAGTCACGAATAACGTTTTTACTGGTAGACAAATTCCACAGAAGATACAAGCATGGTAATCGAGAGACAGTTGTGAACGAATTACGACAACAATACTATGTGCCAAAACTGCGGGCGCTGATAGCACGTGTACTTCGCGAATGCATATTTTGTAGGATAAAACACGCTAAAAC
Source organism: Anopheles merus (assembly GCF_017562075.2). Taxonomy (NCBI): domain Eukaryota; kingdom Metazoa; phylum Arthropoda; class Insecta; order Diptera; family Culicidae; genus Anopheles; species Anopheles merus. The sequence continues at coordinate 59,935,724 of NC_054082.1, read as the reverse complement.
GTGTACACCCCCTATGGCACCATTACCTATAGAAAGAGTTACACCTTTTGTTCGGCCTTTTACATACGTAGAAATCGACTATTTTGGTCCGGTGTATGTAAAAGTAGGTCGTAGCAACGCAAAACGCTGGATCGCTCTTTTTACCTGTCTAAGTATAAGAGCCATTCATATGGAAGTAGTACATAGTTTATCGACAGAATCGTGTGTAATAGCAGTGCGAAGATTCGTGGCGCGAAGGGGAGCACCAGCTGAAATCTTCAGCGATAATGGTACAAACTTCCAAGGTGCTAGTAGACAGCTGTATTTGGAAAAGAGGCAACGCTACAAAGAATCATCATCCGTTTTCACCAACGCAAACACGCGTTGGAACTTTAATCTACCGGGTGCACCTCACATGGGAGGAGTGTGGGAAAGAATCGTTAGGTCCGTGAAATCGGCAGTAGGCACAGTTATAGACTCACCTAGAAAACCCGACGACGAAACTTTAGAAACGATAATACTAGAAGCAGAATCAATGATCAACACTAGACCCCTTACTTATATTCCTCTTGAGTCAGCCGACCACGAAGCGTTGACTCCAAATCACTTTTTGCTGGGGAGCTCATCAGGCATTAAACAGATAGAAGTACACCCTACCGATATCAAAAGCACAGTGAGGAGCAGCTGGAAGCTGGCACAACATTTGTTAGATAGTTTCTGGAGAAGGTGGTTGAGGGAATATCTGCCCATTATAACACGACAAGATAAATCGTTCACTAATATGAAAGATATCAAAGAAGGCGATGTGCTATTTATAATAGAAAGTGTTAATAGAAATACGTGGAGTATTGTGCTTATTTTCGAGTCAAATTCAAGCGATTCTAATTTTCAATTTAACCGTTATATTAATAATACAATGAAAAAAACTTAATGAATAAATGAAATAGAAGAGAATATATGGTCGGCATTACTTGTTTACAGCATTAAAATATAGAAAGCATTGGTTACCTATGTAAATCGTTAATTTTTTGCAACGTGTGCAATACCCGGGTATGCCAGTTGCCAACTTACGTGTGTAAATCTGGTTACCAACTCTACGGTTAAAGGATGGCGGGTTGGCCAGATCACGACAATGGCGCAGTTGGACGAGTCTTACTTACTTACTTATCCGGCGCTACAACCGCTTTGCGGTCTTGGCCTGCCTCAGGAGTGTCCGAAACCGCTCACGGTCTCGCGCCTTCGTCTGCCAGTCCGTTATCCCGGCCTTAATGGCGGACGCCTCCACGCCATCTTGCCACCTCAATTTGGGCCTACCACGCCTCCTCTGTCCATGTGGACGGCCTAAAAAGACTTTACGGGCTGGGTCGTCCGTTTCCATGCGTATAACATGGCCAGCCCACCGGAGCCTGGCGAGCTTTATACGCTGTACGACAGTGAGGTCGCCGTACATCTCGTATGGACGAGTCTACGCATGGTAAATATAAGGATTTGGTTGGTTATTGTGGGTATTGCGTATTTTCCAAAACAAGTGATCATATGGATGAACGTGGTGCGTATGTGTCAGTGACATAGTTTATATCAATGAAGAAGATACGCACACTAGCAAGTGTTGAACAATATACAGCAATTATCCGCAGTACGCGATACTCGATATACGCGAATTCGCAGTACGCGATTGCTCTAAATTTGACAGCTCTATTTGTTTTTTGCAAATATTTTAATACTTTGAAATATTTTATGCTCTTTTTGGGTTTCTTTCATGTTATTTTTGCATTTTGCATTGAATTTGTGCAAAAGATACCTGTTTTAAAACAAAAAACTTTAATGCAAAACTCTGTGGCGATATTTTTCAACCCTCGAACTGGTAGTGTAAACTATTTTTCCATACAAATCCGCTATACGCGAAAACTCGAGATACGCTATTGCGCTCGGTCCCGTACGATAGCGTATATCGGATAATGACTGTGAACGATTTAGACGTTCCTGAAGATGTCTGTAATAAAAAAAATTAAAAAAATTTACTTCAGGAACACGTTGTAAGTGATTAATGAGCATTAAATACAAGTAGTATTTACTATCATAGTAAAACAGAACATAAATTAGGAACAATGAACAAAATAAAACACAAAATAATAAATAACAGTATGAACTAAGTAAACACTTCATAAATAAATCAATAAATTATTTCTTAAAATGTTTATAAGTGTTATGGAGGCGTTTAGGGCGAAACGCGATAAGTGAGTCAACCTGCGCAAACAGTTCGGCTCCGACTGGCTGGTCACTCAGCGAGCCGAGAGGCCACTCAGCACGATCGGAAGGACGATCGTGCTCTCTTGGATAAGGCGGTCGAGCGGGACGGTCACACCAAAAGGGCATTTAGGATAATAAATTATATTATTGTATTGTATCGTTTTAAATAAGTACAATATCGTTTTAGCAAGCCCCGCAATATCACAAAAGTGGCGACGAGAAAAGTTAATGTGATCGTTTCGTGTTGTTAAGTGCTGACCAATTTTTAATTCGTTTTGTTCGTTTTCTTCCGTGTCCCGCTCACACACATACACCCACACAATTGCGCCACCACGTCCCAAGAAGCGCAAGATGAACCCCGCTGATGCAACGATGGATTTACCGACGGAGGAGGAGCAAGCGACGTGCATCCTTAGGCCGGTCTGGATTTTTCAACCCGGCGGTGATGCAACAACCGGAACATCGCGGCCGCACGTTCCCTCCGTGCACGAAGTAGCGTCCCATCATCAGTTGTCTCCAAACGGACACCTCTATCCGCCATCGCAATTGGGACCCGCATCAGCGCAGCCGGTATCAGCGCCATCGCAATTTGTGCAACCGCCATCGCAAACGGGCTCAGCTGTAGTGGATAACGCCGTACTCCTGCAAACGCTAAATATGATGCAGCAACAAATGGCCCAGCAACAGCAGCTTATTAGTAAAATAATGGCCAGCAAATAAGCAGCCCGTAGTTACGCCAAATTTCAATCCGGAGCAAGCAACGGAAGTATTAGCAAATTCAATTATGGAATTTCGGTTCGATCCTGAAGCTGGCATCACCTTCAGAACATGGTTTTCCCGGTACGAGGAGCTGTTCAACGAGGATGCTTGTCGGCTGAGTGATGCAGCAAAAGTGCGACTGCTTTTAAGCAAGCTAGGTGCAGCCGAGCATGATCGGTATTTGTCGTTTATCCTGCCCCTACGTTCAAGTGAATTTTCATTCAAGGAAACGATCGCAAAGCTCGCTGTGCTGTTCGACGTACAGGAATCCTTGATAAGCAAAAGGTACAAGTGTTTGCAGCTTACAAGGAAACCTGAAGAGGATCTGCTTACCTACGCATGTGTGTAAATAAATCATGCGTAGAGTTCGAGCTCAGCAAGCTCGACGAGGAGCAGCTAAAGTGCCTCTTATTCGTTTGTGGATTAAGAGAAGAACGAGGACGTCGAAGTGCGAACCAGATTGTTGGCGAAAATCGAGGATCGAGAGCAGATTACGTTGCAGCAACTGTCAGAGGATTGTAGTCGCATTGCCGCACTAAAAAGAGACAGCGCAATGATTCAAGAAAATGAACGGCAAGTACTCGCATTGCATAACAAAAATCATACAAACATATTTAACAAACATACTAAAGCTAAAAATTCGAGTTTTCAGCACCGGCAATTCCCCAAAAGAAATAATGTCCAAAGATATGATAAGCAGCGTCCTCCCGCACGGAACACCCATCCCAGTCGACCATGCTGGCTTTGTGGCGACAGACATTGGGTGCAATATTGTGGCTATAAATCGCACAAGTGCCAAGATTGCGGACAAATAGGACATCGGGAAGGCCACTGCAATACCGCGAACCAAAAAGGAAAATTTCGTCAGAGCCCATCGGTGGAGACACGTATCGTCACGGTAAATGCATGTGCCGTCGCGGTAAACCGTAAGTACGTTAAGTACTAATAAATGGGAAAAATGCCAGGTTACAACTCGATACGGGGTCCGATATTACGATCATAAATAGATCTCTGTGGCAAAGCTTAGGCAAACCTCCTCTAAATGCATGCGAGATACGAGCAAAAACAGTTTCAGGGGCCAGCCTTCCCTTAGACGGGGAATTCGAAGGAATTGTTACGGTTGGAGAGAAAACAAAAGCAGCTACCATCCGCGTAGCTTGCGTAAATCTCTTATTATTGGGTGCAGATATCATCGACGCATTTGATCTCGGATCGTTACCGATGAATGCATATTGTGGAGCTGTTTCGACAGCTACACCAATTGCAAAACAATTAGAAACCAAGTTTCCCAGTGTTTTTAGGGGATCAGGTTTATGCACCAAGGCACGTATAAAAGTGCAAGTAAAAGAGAACACCCAACCAACTTTTTGTCCAAAGCGCCCAGTCGCTTATGCTATGCAAGAAGCTGTGAATAAGGAACTCGACAGATTAGAGCAACTTGGAGTTATTACACCGGTAGACTATTCGGAATGGGCGGCTCCTATAGTGGTTGTTAGAAAGGCAAATGGAAACTATAAGAATATGTGGAGACTACTCCACCGGCCTAAATTCAGCATTACGGGCGCATGAATACCCTTTACCATTACCCGAAGACATTTTTGCCAAACTTGCCGGTTGCAAGTATTTTAGCACAATCGATCTATCGGATGCATTTCTTCAGGTGGAAGTAGAAGAAAAATACAGATCGTTTTGGTAATAAATACACACCGTGGTTTGTACACATACAACCGATTACCACCAGGTATAAAGATTGCACCAGCCGCATTCCAGCAAATTATTGATACCATGCTAGCTGGATTGAATGGAGTGTGTGTGGTGCGCTCGGACAAGCAAGTGTTGCGAGCAGCCGGTCGAGCAGGGCTCCCGGCAGGGCACGGTACGGCTGGGCGCGCGCCGACGAATATTTAGTGTGTATTGTGCTTGTGAATTTATATTTATTATGTGTACTGTTATATCAGTGTTTTTAATAAAGTACCTGATGCAAGCCAAAGACACAACAATAAGAAATAAAATAAATAAAGCGATACGTAAAATAAAACAAAATATAATGAAATAAGTTTATTATTAAATATATAAATAAATAATTCAATCAATAAGTTAATTTATTAAAAATAATAATAATAACATGCGTAATTTAAACAATGAAGTTAATAAAGGCATTAACATAATAATTTTTCTACTCAGTGGCTTATAGTGCTGACGCAAAATCTTACTTATTAAACGGTTATACTTGTATGAATTGATGCGATAGACCACATTAAAGCACATTCCACCAGGAATCGATGTAACAAAAAAAATGGAAATGAAGTGTTGAGGCACATCCTTCAAGAGGCCGATGCACCGATGCAATAGGCCATATTAAAGCACATTCCACCAGGAACCGATGCAAAAAAAAAAATAAATAAATAAATAAATAAACGGAGATGAAGAGTTAAGGCACATCCTTCAAGAGGACCGATGCAATAGACCACATTAAAGCACATTCCTCCAGGAATTGATGTTACACAAAAAAAATTAAATTAAATGTTGAGGGACATCCTCCAAGAGGATCGATGCAATAGACCACATTAAAGCACATTCCAACAGGAATCAATGCAATAGACCACATTAAAGCACATTACAAAAGGAATCGATGCAACTTTTAAAAAAAGGTGTGGAAGGATAAGTATCGAAGCAATCCTTCGTGAGGATCGATGCAATAGACCACATTAATGCACATTTCAACGAAAATCGATGCAACAGTGTTATAAGTGTTAAAGCATATCCTTCAATAGGATCGATGCAATCGTAAATACAGTAGAACGTCGATTTTCCGGGGACGGATTAACCGGCGGGCGGCTTAACCGTGCGCATGAATTTGACAGTTGGTCAATCGT
>NC_054082.1:59813767-59929760 GCF_017562075.2 Anopheles merus | reverse complement strand
TTTAATAAGTAAGATTTTGCGTCAGCACTATAAGCCACTGAGTAGAAAAATTATTGTGTTAATGCCTCTATTAACTTCATTGTTTAAATTATGCATGTTATTATTATTATTTTTAATAAATTAACTTATTGATTGAATTATTTATTTATATATTTAATAATTAACTCATTTTATTATATTTTGTTTTATTTTACGTATCGCTTAATTTATTTTATTTCTTATAAACATTTTAAGAAATAACTTATTGATTTATTTATGAAGTGTTTACTTAGTTCATACTGTTATTTATTATTTTGTGTTTTATTTTTTCATTGTTCTAATTATGTTCTGTTTTACTATGATAGTAAATACTACTTGTATTTAATGCTCATTAATCACTTACAACGTGTTCCTGAAGTAAATTTTTTAATTTTTTTGTTACAGACATCTTCAGGAACGTCTAAATCGTTTATATTGTTCAACACTTGCTAGTGTGCGTATCTTCTTCATTGATATAAACTATGTCACTGACACATACGCACCACGTTCATCCATATTCTTACTTGTTTTGGAAAATACGCAATACCCACAATAACCAACCAAATCCTTATATTTACCATGCGTAGACTCGTCCAACTGCGCCATTGTCGTGATCTGGCCAACCCGCCATCCTTTAACCGTAGAGTTGGTAACCAGATTTACACACGTAAGTTGGCAACTGGCATACCCGGGTATTGCACACGTTTCGATGCAAAAAATCAACGATTTATATAGGTAAACAATGCTTTCTATATTTTAATGCTGTAAACAAGTAATGCCGACCATATATTCTCTTCTATTTCATTTATTCATTAAGTTTTTTTCATTGTATTATTAATATAACGGTTAAATTGAAAATTAGAATCGCTTAAATTTGACTCGAAAATAAGCACAATACGAAAAAAGGAAGAAGAGAAACGTCATTCTCCATGCAAAATGTATGGAATACCCGGGTATGCTGGTTGCCAACTTACGTGGTAAAGTTAAACCAGAAAATTATAAATTAAAAGTTAGGAGGCTACGGAAAATTTCAGGTCGATAAAAGCAATGAATCAAAAGTTATAGCAGTTCGAAGTTGAAAAAAATAACCGGGTATCCGGTTGCCAACTTAAAGGTTAAAGCAATTTTTCGGATTCAAGAAATTAAGGAACACACGGAGTCATGCTCTTCCGTAGATTAACCTTCATTTCTATAACCACCTACCCGGGTCCCAAATAGCCAGCTCGTACTTTATAGCTGATTTAGGGCTGTTTAACGAAAATTCGTTCCGATGTCGTACTTTGTGGCTGATTAAGAGATAGCCGATACTTTGCGGAATTATGGAGCTTTTTAACAGGCACATGGTACTCTTTGGAACTTTGCGGCTGATTAGCACTATGTGTAGGGTTCATGGTGGAACTTGAAGACTTGTTAAGAAAGCGTACCGAACTTGGTGGAACTTTATAGCTTTTAATTTTTTATTTTTTTTTTGTTAATTGCTCGGCCACGTTGGGTTACAGCAATAGTGCTTACTGACTATAGTATACAATTATTAACGAAGGAGTTGGAAGGAGTTTATGGTACGGAAAAGGAGCGAAGACGGGATTGGTAGACAGGATAGGATATGTTGAAATTGAACAGATCAGAAGTACTATTAAAAGACGACATAGCTCTTACAAAAGGCTCATTGCGAGCAAAACGTGTACGACATATAGGTAACTGGAGACGAAAAACGATAACGTAAGGTGCGACAAGGTGCATACAAATGTAAGCGCGTCAGAAGTGAAGGAGTATCAATCGTATTGAGCAATATGCCAGCGACGAAAGAAGCCTGAGCGACCGAGAGGCGGTGCTCCAACTTGGCAAGGCCTAATAGAGTGCATCTATCGTCATACGAAGGAAGCGGAATAGAGTGATGACCCAGCGACCTACGAAATCTTCTTCTTAGGCTCAACAACCGATGACGGTCAAGGCCTTGCCAACCCACTTGTGGGGTTGGCTTTCAGTGACTTATTGATTTCCCCCCATAGCAGGATAGTCAGTCCTACGTATGGCGGCACGGTCTATTCGGGGCTTGAACCCATGACGGGCATGTTGTTAAGTCGTACGAGTTGACGACTGTACCATGAGACCGGCTTATACGATGAGACTGGACCTACGAAATACGATCCTTGTAAAACGTCTCTGGATACTCTCAATCCTTTGGAGCAGAGATAGATAGACAGGAGACCAGATGACACAGGTATATTCTAGTACGGAACGGACCCAACAACAATAAAGGGACTTAAGACAAAAAGGATCACGAATTTTAGTGGACATGCGACAAATATAACCAAGACTTTTGTTGGCCTTGTTGATGACATAGTCCGTGTGCTCCTTGAAAGAAAGACTCGGGTCAAAGAAGACGCCAAGATCCTTAGACAAGGACGCACGGGGAATAGGGGCATCACAGACACTATAAGCATGAGTTATACTTGCAGAGGATCGGAAGAAAGACAAGACAGAACATTTTCAGGACACAGGACTAAACCGTTAGAAGCACACCATGTAGAGAATTTACAGAGCCAGGATTGAAGGACTAGACAATCACTGTAGAAGATACAGGAAGAAAAATTTTAGCGTCATCCGCATATAGCAAGAAGCCGTTAGGAGGAAGGATCGAAGTACAGTCATTGAGGAAGAGAATGAACAGTAAGGGACTAAGGACACTAGCTTGAGGGACACCCGAAGAACTAAGCAAACATTCAGAGAAAGAGCCACAGATGTTAACTACATATGAACGGTTCTCAAGATAGGAGTTGAACCACGGCAATATAGAGCCACCGAAACCTAGTTTTCGAAGCTTAGCAACAAGTAATGATAGAGGTATACTGTCGAATGCCGCTTTGAAATCGGTATAGATAGTGTCTACTTGCTTGCCACTAGACAGGTAGTGATATAGAGAAGACAAAAAACACATTAGGTTGGTGGACACTGAGCGATTGGGCATAAAGCCGTGTTGTTCCGTAGAAATATAATTTTTTACACAAGGCATTACAGATAAATGGACAATTGACTCGAGGATTTTAGAACACGCACAAATAATAGAAATGCCTCTGTAGTTTGATGCTAGTGTGCGGTCACCTTTCTTATAAATGGGAACAAGCCAAGCTAGTTTCCATTGACTTGGAAAAATCCCTACACTAAGCGAGCGAGAAGAAAGACGAGTGAGAATAGGAGTGAGGATATTGCCACATTTTTTCAAAACACAGGCAGGGATGCCATCGGGGCCTGGTGAAAACGAAGTTTTAAGTTTGGATAAAGCGGATTTTACTAGGCTTTCACTTACAACGACTGAATTACATGATATCACATCAGAGGGCGTGTAAGACAAGCCTACGTTCAAAGGAACCTTAAAAGAACTAGGATCGACAAATACACTAGAGAAATGTTTGGCAAACAGGTACATATATCAGGATTGGACGTAGCAGAGGACAGATCAAGAAACAGGGTGGATGGAAGGCTAGCAGAGCCTCGCCGAGAGCTCACAAAACGAAAGAATGACCCAGGATCAATAGTGAAGCGCATTTGAAGACGCTGAACGTAGCGACGATACAGATGGCGATTAAGAAGACGATAAGCCTTAGCCGCATATTTATATACACAAAGATTGTGTAAAGTATTATTTAAACGGTAGGCGCGTTGAGCGCGGTTTTTGTCCGATTTTAATAGACGTAAAGCTCTGTTCGACCACTTAGGATTAGGAGCGGGTTTAAGGAGAGGACAGCAGGAAGGGAAGGCGGAAGTGATTACATTAGTAAACGCTGCTACAGCTTGATTTATGTCATATTCAGCATCAATAAATGACCAATCGGTATCGGCTAATATACGATGAAGCTTTTGGTAGTCCAGTTTCCTAAAATTGAACATACGAGCCGTAGGTATTCGTTGAGAGGATGCAGGGCGAGAGTGCGTAAGGAGCACGCTTGTCTCAAGAGCAGGATGATGATCGTCTAGCGCGACGAGTGGAACGGGTGAAGCTATGACGGGGGAGCAGCACTCCAAGAAGGCAGCATTGGCAAATAGAAGATCTAATTGTCTTCCGCGTATATTTTTTATGCCGGATAATTGCAGCAAACCGTTTTACCGACATTCCATCAAGCAGAGAAACATTTTCACGAGATACACCAGTAGGAATGAAGTGATTAACGCACGATGCCGACGGTTGCCAGGAGAGTGATGGATAATTAAAATCACTAAGTAACACCATAAGATCATTTGGTTTAAGTTTGCCAGCAACGAAACTAACACTCTCATGTAAATCTTCAAGGACTACTTCGGAAGAACGCAAATTGGGTGGGATGTAAACGGCGCCGATATAAATTGCAAGGTTTTGAAGCTTAACAATTGTCCAAACAGACTCCAACGAGTCGAACGGCAGTGATAAAGTTGACGTGTTCAGCACGGAAGAGCAGGCAATAAGTACACCACCACCACGGCAACGGTTACTGTGTCTGTTTGAACAATTGTTAAGCTTCAAAACCTTGCAATTTATATCGGCGCCGTTTACATCCCACCTGATTTGCTCAACGAATACCTACGGCTCGTATGTTCAATTTTAGGAAACTGGACTACCAAAAGCTTCATCGTATATTAGCCGATACCGATTGGTCATTTATTGATGCTGACTGTGACATAAATCAAGCTGTAGCAGCGTTTACTAATGTAATCACTTCCGCCTTCCCTTCCTGCTGTCCTCTCCTTAAACCCGCTCCTAATCCTAAGTGGTCGAACAGAGCTTTACGTCTATTAAAATCGGACAAAAACCGCGCTTAATATATATATTATGTATATATATATATATATATATATATATATATATATATATATATATATATATATATATATATATATATATATATATATATATATATATATATAATATATATATATATATATATATATATATATATATATATATATTTATACATCCTGTATAAAACTTCCTCGGTCTTGGATGTTTATGCATGACAACGATTCTAAGCATCCGGGACTGTCCAAACTTGGTTTGCTGACAACAATGTCAAAACAATGAAGTGGCCTGCCCGGAAGTGGCCTGCCCGGAAGTGGCCTGCCCGGAAGTGGCCTGCCCGGAAGTGGCCTCAATCCCATTGAGAACCTCTGGGCAATATTCAAGAAGAGGCTGGGCAAAAACATACCGGAAGAACTGGATCAACTCTTCGATCACATGCAAGAGGTGTGGAGCTAAATTCCACCTAAAACGATCCAGAATCTGGTGATGTCGATGCGTCAACGCATGATTAATGTCATCGTGGGCGACGGCAATAAGATCAAGAACTGAGCTTATTGCATTTTTGAATAGGGATCACTGCTCGCGAGGGCGGTGGTCCTGCTAATTACAACAAAAACCTAACTCAAAACACAAAAAAACTACTAACAAATCTATCCGAAACGACATACTTGTGAAACAAACACACACACCAATACACATTCAAACACACACACACACACACACACACACACACACACACACACAAGTAACGTGGTCAAACAAGTCAAGCGGTGCGATGAAAAAACAGGGTCCTATCTTAATGTCCGATACTATATATATATGACGTCATAGTGACTGGTCGATAATTCTTTGCGCTCCGATATTTTATAAAATTATTCAGTGAAAACTTATCCATAACGCAACTTGCTTGCTTGTGCTGACTGCCTCAAGACCTGGTTTTCATTAACAGTCGGAAATTGCTCATCTGCAATCACCTACAATCATTTTCCTGCTCTACAATCAATACCCCATTTCAACTATTGCTGTACCATTTTACAATGGCCGGTATCTGCGCCGCTTGTGCCAACGACATCGTACCTGCTGATCGAATTGTGAAATGCCAGGGTTGGTGCAATGCCGAGTTTCATTTCACATGCAGTGGTCTCTCTGAGGAACTGTTCGCTATTATAGAGTCCTGTGCACAACTTTTTTGGGCATGTAAGGCTTGTGTAAAGTTTCATAGAGATCCGCGTTCGGCTGTGCTTAGGCCGTCTACCCCTTACACCCACACCACTGTCGACTTATCGTCCAGCATTGCCGACCTTAAAGCGAGCCTCCATAGTGAGCTGCCAAAACAAATCACTGCCGTTATTAAATGCGATCTCCTCGAAGTGCTGAAGGATGAGATGCGTTGCTTTTTGCTTTCATCACACACCTCTACCGATTTACCCGCTCAACAACCCATTCATCGCAATCCAGCAACATCATACCCCGAATTGTTTAACTCAGTAATTAACAATATTCCCGATACCATTACACCAACACAAACACAGTTCCCATTGTACTATTCGGAACAGGTTGCAATTGTTAGAGCAGCGGTGCAGAAGGATTAAACATCACTCGCGAGGTCAATTCGTCAAAAACAAAGCATTAGTTTCGGATGATCACTGGGAGCCATCAGGGCTCCAGGTAACGAGTGGACACAATGAATTAATTTAACATATTTGTGTTGTTTGTGCAAATTACGATAAGACTTAAACGGCTCCACTGATCCGTGTCACTGTGCGTACTGTGTGTAACTGAGCAGTGCTCGGTCTCATCTTACATCTTTATTTATACGATTCATTTCCTTTTAGTTAGATTTGGTTTTACTTTACTTTCTATTTTGTGTCAATTATGCTGAATGTCAAGTTTTGAGTTTACATATGGTTGTGCTTATTATGTAAGGTCAGTTCTGGGTTCTGACGCTTACGCGGTGTTTTGTTTCCTACGCTTACGGTTCTGTTTGTACACACGAGGTACGGTGTCTCCTATTTCATTATTTATTAACTGTTGGTTGCTATTATGCAATGCTGTGTATTTACGCTTTACCCACTTGAAGCGTTTTGTGCTGGGTAAGGTTTTTTTCGCACCTCCGGGGTGTGTGTCGCTTGTGTGTTTTAAGTGTTTTTGGATAAGGGTTTTTCTGCTGACTTACAATTCCTGACGTAAGGTTATTTATGTGGTTTGGGTTGTGTTGGTATCTTGAGTGGTTGGAATTTGGTCTTTTTGTGTGTTGTGTTGTGTTGACAATTTTGTGTTTATTAAGTGTAATAAGAAATGTGTGTGAACTGATTGAAAACAGTATAGCATGTGCATGTGCATGCTACACCTACCCCCTTTAATAGAATAACGTAATGAATTATAATGATTGAAGTTATTCTCCTGTGTACTTAATTAATCTATTTTTGTGTACTGTAGAGATTTTCTTTGTTGTATTATTTTGTATTACGCAATTAGGCCCTTGGTCACTTACTACTGTGAAAGGTCCAATGTAGACTGGATCTAATTTTTCCTATTTTCATTTTCCAAATATACCTGATCTCCTAAGTTTATAATAAGTGGTACTGTATCTTTATTTAAGGGTTGTTGTGTTTTAATTTTTGCTTTTATCAAATTTTCTCTGGCAATTTCGTTTGATTTTTGGAGTTTATATTTCATTTCGAAATAATATTGGTCAATATTATAAACTGGTTCAATTTTTGTTTTAAATATATTTTGTGGTAAATTCGCTTTTCTACCAATACTAGTTCGTATGGTGTGTAGTTTGTGTCTGAGTGTTCTGTTGTATTGTAAACAAATTCGTAAAATTTTGTCCAATCGTCCCAGTCATCATGATGTTCGTTTGTATAGCTTCTTAGGTATTCGTTTAGACATCTATGATTTCTCTCTAATGATCCTATTGTCTGTGGGTGGTAAGCTGTGCTAAAAGTTTGTTTGATTTTTAAAATTTCTGAGATTTTGTGTAATATTTCATTGTTATATTCTAGTCCTTGATCTGATTTTAATTCTATAAATGTTCCAAATGTAAGAATAAAGTTTTCTACCAATGCCTTGGCTATAGTGTTTGCTTCTTTGTTATGGATAGGTATTACTACGATATATTTCGTTAAGTCACATTGTATGGTTATTGCATACCTGTTGTTTTTGTTAGTTTTTGTTAGAGGTCCTACTGTGTCGATTGAAATTATGTTAAATGGTTTTGTCGGTGTTGTAGTTACAACTGTTTTTTCTTTAGTATGTCTAGTCGTGTTATTAACTATGCATGCTTTACAATTTCGTACGTATTTCTTGATATCATCTTTCATATTTTTCCATTTATATTTTTCCCTTATTTTCTGGTACAGTCTGTACTGGCCTATATGTCCTCCCGAAGGGGTCATATGATAATCTGAAATTATTCTCAGCCTATCTTTTTCTGTTGTTATCCATCTAGTTGGAGTAAACAGGATTATTTCAAACTTGGTAATGGCTCTGTTGGCTATTTCCTTAATAGTTTGTTGGGAATATTCTTCGAATAAATGATCTTCTTCTGACCATGCTAGCTTATTTCTTCCATATTGTTTCGCGATTTTGCACATTTCTAGAAGAGCAAACTCTAATGCTTGACTTCCATTTACATCATTTCTCAAAAGAAATTTTCCTAGTGCTTTACTATATGAATGGTTGTATATTATGAATTCAACGTTGTTTTTAATTCTCTGCGTACCTATTTTTAGTACTTTTCTCACTTCTAAAGGTCTATCTGTTTTCCACATCGCGGGGTGATCAGTCCCTGTTGTTGCGATTGGTTCGTCTTTGTTTATATCAGTTTTCTCGTTATTTTTCTTAACCATGGCTCTCGTATTAACCATTAAAATCGTTTTGGATTTTGGTATTGATGCTTTTAGGTCATCTGAGTTAAGGATTACTCTTGATAGTGCGTCTGCCGCAACATTAGCTTTACCTGCTAAATATTCTATTTCAAAGTCAAATTCTTCTAAATCTAGTCTCATTCTAGTAAGCTTAGAAGTAGGATTTTTCATACCAAATAAGTATGCTAATGGTCTATGATCTGTTCTAACTATAAATTTTTGTCCATATACGTAAGGTTTAAAATAATTAATTGCCCAATGTATAGCTGTAAGTTCTTTCTCGATAATTGGCTTATTCTTTTCCCCTGGTGTAAAACTTTTACTCGCAAATGCGACTGGCAAATCGTTTCCATCTGTTATTTGTGATAACACTGCACCACATGCCATATCCGATGCGTCTGTCATAATTATGAATTGCTTTTTAAAATCTGGATATTGTAAAATTGTGGGTGAGAGTAAGCTTTGTTTCAATGTATCAAAAGCTGCTTGACATTCTGAAGTCCATGCAAACTTAACATTTTTCTTAATCAAATTATTAATAGGTTTAGCTATCTTAGCAAAATTCTGTACAAATTTACGATAATAATTACAAAATGCGACAAAACGTCTTGCTTCATCAGCATTAGTAGGAATCGGGAAGTTTTTAATTGTGTCAAACTTCGCGTCGTCTGGATAAATTCCTTTATCTGTTATTTTATGACCTAAGTACGTTACTTCTGTTTTGAAGAAACAACATTTTTCTGCATTTAGTTTAAGGTTATATTTTCTTAGCCTATCAAAAACTTTACCTAAATTACTGATATGATGCCGTGCACTGCATCCAGTAACTATAATATCATCTATATATACAAATGCTAGCTCTGGTGTTAAACCAGCCATAGCGATAGCCATCATTCTTTGAAAGCTGTTTGGGCTAATGTTGAGTCCAAATGGCATTCTTGTAAACTGATAGTGGCCTGTAGGTGTCGAAAAAGCTGTGTATTTTCTCGAATTTTTATCAAGTTTGATTTGATGAAACCCTGACATCAAATCCAATGTGCTGAAATATTTGGCTCTTCCTAGCTGATCTAGTATCGTGTCTATGCGAGGTAAAGGGAATTTGTCTGGTAAAATTTTCTTGTTCAATTGCCGAAAATCCACTACTAAACGCTATTTCTTTTTTCCTTCACCTGACTTCTTCGGTACTAATAGTATCGGTGAATTATATGATGAAACAGAATGTTCTATAATGTTATTTTTCAACATCTTTTCTACCTGTGATTGCATTTCCTCTGTTTGTGAATGTATTTGTTTATAATTTGGTATATAAGAAGGAATATTATCTTTTAATGAAATTTCCTGGGTATAAAATTGTTAGTAGAGACCGGTTCATCTTCTAAACAAAATATATCCGAGAATTTTGTGATAAGATTTTCTAACTCTTCTCTTGCTATTTGTGGAATATTTTCTATATGGATTTTGTTATGAATTTTCTGAATTCGTTCCTTAGATGTGTCAAGTTTCTTCTGTAATTGCTCATACTCTCTTAATGGTTCAACTTCTGGTGTATAAGATTTTATGTTAAAAGAAACATCTTTATCTGTGGTATTAATGAATTTGATATACTGATTACGTTTTGAGACTATTGTGTTTCCGCAAAATACCCCTGGTTGGATTTCTTGTGATAAGATGATTGAATCTTCTGTCAAGTTTGGTATACTTATTTTTCGTACTACTTCACTTCGTTTTGGTAAAATATAATTTCCGTTTACATTGTCTTCTATTGGGTGTGAAATCAATCCGTTATCAGATGAGAAGTATATCATCCAATTAACATAATCAACAATACATCTGTGCTTTATAAAGTCTTTTCCTAATAGTCCGTCGGAAAAAATGGATTCTACATCTTCTATTATATGAAATTCGTGCATAATGGAATAATCGCCAAAGTGAATTGTTGTCATAGCAGCTCCTAAAGTCTCTGATTCATGATCACTAGAGCTTATCAAGGTTAATTTTTTGATGTATTGATTTTACAACCTGATTTTAATTTACTAGCTTTAAGTACGGATACGGTTGCTCCGGTATCTATGATGAGTGTGCTATAGATTTCCTTTGTAATTTCTATTTTTACTTTAACAAAATTATCTGCATCAGGATTTATGGTTAGTATTGGGTATTTTCCGATGCTTGAGGTTGCCCTAAAAAATTATTCTGTTCTTCGGCTGTTACTGTGTTATGAATAGGCGCTCGATTATTTTGCAAATTGCTATTATTTCTCTGATTGGATTGTACGTACTGATTTCTGTTGGAATTATTTTGTCAATTTGCGTGCTGATTTCTAGTGTTGTTAGAGTTGTTATTTCTGTAGTTATTATTGTTTCGGTTATTGTTATGTCCATATTTTGCGGGTGGGAACCTGGGTGGGTTTTGTGTCTGATACCTATTATTATTATTATTTGAGAATCTATTGTAATTGTTCCTTCCCTGGTAGTTGTTACCATACCCTCTATTGTTCCTAGTAGCGTTTGAATATAAAATTTTTGTCTGTTCATTCTTTCCTTTTTTCGTTCTGTCTTCTAGTTCCAATTTTACTGCTTGTTCTATTGCTTCATGCAGGGTTTCGAATTTACTTGATCTCATTATTATTTTGGTTTCTCCATCCTTAAGTCCATAACTCAATGCGCTAATTCCAGACTTAGTTGCTTTTTCCTGGCTACTTCTGGTGTTATTTCTTCCGCTATGTATGCTTCTTCAAGTTGCTGCGTTAGTTTTTCTATAATGCTTCCGAAATCTTCTATTGTTCCGGTCTGTTTCGTATTATCCATTTTGGATACTACTATTTCTGGTGTTACCTTTATGCTGCATCTGTCTTGTAGTTTGTTAACTATATCTTCTATTGAGTTTGGGGTTTCTCCTACAACAATTCGCGCTTTACCTGTCAGACGTCCTAATACTAGCTCTATTATTGTTTCCCTATTCTCCGGCTTCACTATTTTCTTTAATACATTTAAATTTGACACCACACCTTTTAAATCTTTCTCATTACCATCATACTTTGATATGAGAGAAGTGGTGATTTTAATTAGTTCTATAATGTCAGCCATTTTGTCAGATTTAGTTTCTATCGTTATGTCGAACTGGTTTTCTGATAATGTAGTATTTAACGAATCTGGATGTCTTTCGAAATGTATTTTAATGCACTTATTTATTTCGTAATATAGGTGTCTACTTTTTTTAACTAAGGTTGTTAATATTTCGTCTTTAATGGATGATTCGTGCTTTCGTAGAAGCTCTTGTATTTCGTCATATAATTCCTTAGTATTATTTCTTAGTGTGGTTAACGCGCAGAGCCTATAGCATTTGTTTAGCTGTCTAACCTGATCATACGTTCTATCTAGTATTTCTATTTTTTCTAACAGCTTTTGCATATTTATGCAGCTTCATCCGTAAAAATTGCATGTGTACGGTACCTTTTTAAATACATTTGTTGTTGTTGCTGCTCACGGTGCTACGTTGTTCCCGGTGCTCGGTGAACTGCTGTCCCTTGGCCCAGGGATCTCTTCTTTCACCTGTCTGTCCGACAGTGAGCAACCGTCCATTCTTGCCTTATTCTTCTCGTCTTCCGCGTTGGGAACGGCTGTTCCAAACCATACCGCTGGTCACAGTGTTTTTACACGTTGAGGTAGGTTCTCATACGCGCATAATTGTTTTTCATAATCGCGGTCAATAGCTGCATTGGTGAACTTACGGTACTTTCCCACAGCCTTTACCTATTTTTGTGGGTCAAATAGCATATCACCTTTTTCGTATATCATTCATTCACTGTTATCGATTCAATGTTTACGTTGCTACTTTGGTAGCGTAAGCACTTTTAAAGCGTGTTTTTGCGCTTGGTTACGAAGGTGTTTGTAACAAGTTTTCGCTATTTTAACAATGCACAGGGTGATTAGCAGCCCTAAAATAATGTTTAGTTTTAAATCCTGAGTCAGATGATATTCTGTATGAATATTCTGAGTTTGAACTATTGTGAGATCATGGTCTCCTTTTATATTTGTTTCAGGTTTTGCAGCCTTGCCTCCCATTTTGAAAATGATTGGTTTTCACTCGTAGTTCACTATTGTTGGTAATTAATCACTTTCCAAGTCATTTCAGAAGCACTTGCGATTTTTATAAAACGTTTCCACTTTGCACTTTTTGTCCGTGTTTGAAGTTTCATTCCTCACTTTTTTTTGCACATCCGAAGATTACAGTCCTGTCACGGTCGCCATGTACTATTCGGAACAGTTTGCAATTGTTAGAGCAGCGGTGCAGAAGGATTAAACATCACTCGCGAGGTCAATTCGTCAAAAACAAAGCATTAGTTTCGGATGATCACTGGGAGCCATCAGGGCTCCAGGTAACGAGTGGACACAATGAATTAATTTAACATATTTGTGTTGTTTGTGCAAATTACGATAAGACTTAAACGGCTCCACTGATCCGTGTCACTGTGCGTACTGTGTGTAACTGAGCAGTGCTCGGTCTCATCTTACATCTTTATTTATACGATTCATTTCCTTTTAGTTAGATTTGGTTTTACTTTACTTTCTATTTTGTGTCAATTATGCTGAATGTCAAGTTTTGAGTTTACATATGGTTGTGCTTATTATGTAAGGTCAGTTCTGGGTTCTGACGCTTACGCGGTGTTTTGTTTCCTACGCTTACGGTTCTGTTTGTACACACGAGGTACGGTGTCTCCTATTTCATTATTTATTAACTGTTGGTTGCTATTATGCAATGCTGTGTATTTACGCTTTACCCACTTGAAGCGTTTTGTGCTGGGTAAGGTTTTTTTCGCACCTCCGGGGTTGTGTGTCGCTTGTGTGTTTTAAGTGTTTTTGGATAAGGGTTTTTCTGCTGACTTACAATTCCTGACGTAAGGTTATTTATGTGGTTTGGGTTGTGTTGGTATCTTGAGTGGTTGGAATTTGGTCTTTTTGTGTGTTGTGTTGTGTTGACAATTTTGTGTTTATTAAGTGTAATAAGAAATGTGTGTGAACTGATTGAAAACAGTATAGCATGTGCATGTGCATGCTACACCATCTTTGGCGGCCTCACTTAGTGTAAGTGCAATCAAACCGACATCCTACATCAACAAAACACCACTTAACAACCTGCAAACACCACTACTAAGAGGATCGGGATCACCGCTTGCTTCAGATACACTGGATAGCATTCCACACACTAATACGCGTATGTGGCTTTTCTTTACACGTTTCGCCCCATCAGTTACCACTGAGCAAATTTCTCATATGGTGCAGGTACGTTTAGCGCTTGACAAGCGGGATGTGTTTGTTCACCGCCTGACGAAATTCGGCGCTAACACAAGTACACTCTCATTCATCTCATTCAAAGTGGGCATACCGGCCACTTTGCGCAGTAAGGCTCTATCACCTGAGACATGGCCCTCCGCTCTAACATACCGAGAGTTTCGTGACTACCGGAACAACAACAATAACAATCCCAATACACGCGCCGTCACCGATACTAACTCGATACATCAACTCACACACGATCACCCTGCCACTCTCGCTGCAGACAGCTATCACAATCCACTCTCACGGTCCGGAATAAGCGCTCCGATATCAAACACCACTACAGATATGCACTCGCAGCCTAGTCCGATTTCTTCTCCTGCTATGACCACTACAGATGCAGGTTTGTTTACAACTGAACCACAGCAGGATCTCAACGAGCGAATGCTTGTCACCACTACACCTATCAGATCTCCTCCTGAATGCTTAGCCGCTCCTAAAAAAAGACCGCGACGAGTTAACACTAAACGGACTGATGATTCTGCGGAAGCCGGTCCGTCAGATGAATAGCAATTGAATATCAACAACACAACAACAACATACCTACCAATGTATTACCAAAATGTTCGAGGCTTGCGTAAAAAACTGAATGATCTTAGACTAGTACTTTCAGAAACTGAATACAAAATCGTAATATTGTAGCATATCTGCTATACAGAACTTATTATAATACGCGCTATCAGCTATAGACACATTATAACACACTTTAGAAAGCCAAACCACACCATTGTTACACATTCATTATAACACATTCAGCAAATCAGATCATACCATAGCACCGCAACCGGAAGAGTTCAGGCCGTCCATTCAAACAAATAACAGACGTGACACACTTATCAAAAACAACCGAAACGGGCAACATAAGCAATTCAAGCGTTACTGCAGCAAAGTGGACAAACAGAGAACGCATAGCAACTTATTGCTAAAAGCGCAGTGTAGGCAAAGATCGACGAACGCACCCGTTCTTTAGCTAGAACAGTTTATACTTTCCAGAACCTTCGTAAAAACATAGACACCTCACTCCAATATAATGTATAAATTGCACCTCATATCAATAACCTTTAATTAGGACAAAAACACATTCCAAAACCAAATGTACGAAACTTATTGAGTATAAATAAAACCAAATCCGACCGTGGCAAGTCAGATTCGTTCGGACTGCCAAGATAGGACGTTACGTTTCCTAATACTTCGCCTTCCAACTTATTTCAAGAGTTTAGTTATGTCCCCCTACCCAAGGTAAAGCTTCTAAACTCCAACGTTTCTAGTAAGGGAAACCTCCTAAAGGTTTCTATGATCGCCTGGACGATCAAGTGTTGAAAAGTCCGCTTCGAACAAAGTCTTATTCCACTTCGGCTCATGTCAGTAAAAACTGACCTATCGCGACGGTTACTTGAGGTACAGTTGTACGCTCATCATATGGCGACCGTAGCTATCGCCTAACCCATTACATGGCGACCGTGACCATAATCTGCAATCGACGGGCAGATTTGTTAACAAAGTGAATTCAAGCAAAATGTGATACGTACAACGGTAACGTACAGCGTAAGTGTCGTATGACGAATCAAAAGTATTGTGACCATAACCGGCATTCGACGGAAAGTGCAAAAAGTGTCAAATGTGCTAATTTATATGGAACATTCTACAACGCAGCTGGCACAAGTGACTCATATATATATAAAAAAACAATAACGATAATTGAACGGCCAGAAACAAGTAGAGTGTGGTGTATAAAATGACAATTCATCGAAAATATAAGTGATGAACCGTTTGAAAAAAATAATGTATACGGTGAACAACAACTATGCGTTATTATGCAAAAAAGGTTAGTGACAACCTACCCCAACGTGCAGAAATGCAACAAGTTATAAATAAACACTTAAGTGATCGGTTTGCAAAGTAGAGCAGACTTGAAGTGAGACGGAACGCATAAAGTCCAACGTAAGCGGAAATAACAAATAACGATGTCACCATCATACAGACACAGTGCAGTTACCATTAGCGATACGTATGTAAAAATGATGTTCATCTAAAAGCAGTGGCGGATTTAGGGTATCGGGGGCCCTAAGCGGTAAAAGAAGTTGAGGCCCCCTGTTGGTGTCGAGCGAGGGTGAGGGAGGGTATTACACTTGGCTTTGTTTTAAACTCAGCGTGATGGTTTGCTGCCGGGGGGTTTTTCCCTGAACTACTCGGATAGGTTATTAATTTATTTATTAATCAATAATTTAATTTATTAATTTATTATTACTAATTATTTAACACCTAATCCCTGACTTATTCCCCTAACATCTGCCTTAATCTGGTGTCGCCAAAATTGCAAATTAGTAAAATATTCTCTTTAAATGTTGGTCTTTGAATTAAATCAAAGTGATAGGACCGTGTATTGAATTGCCTTGACATAGCTAGTAACGGCTCATTGTATCCATATAAGGTATGTCTGCTCTCACCAACAAGCAAGTTATGAGAGCGAAGAGGTCTCGATGGTACGTAGATGTTGCTATTCTAGAATAAAAAAAGGTCTAATTCGTTTTTAGACGAATACTTTAGCAACAAATACACTGTTTTACCTTAAAACGGTGTTTGAGCTTCTATAGGCCAAGCAGAAGGCAACGTGAGCGATAATTTGGTATGGTTCTAAGTCCTCCGAATTGGTCACCTTTTAAGGCAAGTCTTGTAAACTTCCGTTTTATTGCCTCTATTGTGTTAATCATCGTAGTAAAATTCGGAAACCAAAGAATTGAGCAATATTCCATGCACGAGCACACCAGTAAACAACGACTTAAGACATAAGACATCATTACATTCACGGAATTGTCTAGCATCTTGTATGCCTTGTTAACAGTGTTGTCAACGTGTAAATGGAAATTTAAACTAGAGTACAGTGTAAACTAGATCACAAACTTTTTGATGACGATCTAACACACTGCCTAACAACGAATAATTATACTTGATGTCTTTTTCAAGTCTAGGAAACGATATAATAAAAAAATATCAAGCGATAGCTCTAGATCATTTTTAAACACCAAGTATGAGTCTCTTCGTCCATGAGGCCCCTATTGGGCACAGAAGTTTTCGATGAGGCTACTGTACACATTTTTGCATATGCTGGAATTACCATTCACGGGGCCCCTAAATTGACGGGGCCCCCCGCGGCCGCTCAGTCCGCGTACCGTTAAATCCGCCACTGTCTAAAAGGTGATAGAGTGAACGGCGAGACTACGGCCCACGAGATGTAACCAGGGTGATTGAATGGAACAACCGTTCCCAACGTGGAAGACGAAAAGACGAGACGAGCTCACTGCCCAATATGGATTGGCAGACACGAATGGACAAAGGGTCCCAATCCCGACAAGACATCGAACGACGACTGATGACATCATAGAAATTCATATCAAACACCAAGCACGGATTAAAACACCAAGCACCGGTAACGAGCGTAGCATCATCATGAGCAGCAACAACAAAAATACATGCTATGTATTTAAAAAAAGGTACCGTAAATTTAAAATTTTACTGATGAGACTGCATAAATGTGCAAAAATAGCAACAAAAAAAACAGGTCAGGAATTTACTTTAATTATCTATAGACTATAACAATACTAACAATAACGAAACTGAATGATGCAAAAACTATTAGAAAATATATTAAAAAAATCAGATATAATTTATGATCAGGCGAAACAGCTGAACAACTACAGGCTCTGTGCATTAACAACATTAAGGGCAAATACTTAGGAAATTTACGACATTATCAGAGAACCAATTTGAAATGGCTCAAATTATGGAATTGATTAAAATCACCACTTCTCTCATATCAAAATATGACGGTAATGAGAAAGATTTGAAAGAGGTGGTGTCAAATTTAAACGTACTAAAGAAAATAGTAAATCCAGAAAATAAAGAAACAATAATAGAACTGGTATTAGGACGTCTTACAGGAAAAGCGCGAAGTGTCGTAGGGAAAACCCCAACCTCAATTGAAGAAATAGTTAGCAAATTACAAAACAGGTGCAGCATAAAGGTAACACCAGAGATCATAGTATTGAAAATGGATAGTACTAAACAGACGGGAACCATAGAAGATTTTGGAAGCGTTATTGAAAAACTAACCCAACAACTAGAAGAAGCATACATTGCAGAAGAGATAGCACCAGAAGTAGCCAGAAAAAAAGCAACTAAATCAGGAATCAGTGCATTGAGTTATGGACTCAAAGATTTTGAGACCAAAATTATAATGAGATCGAGTAAATTCGAAACCTTGCATGAAGCAATAGAGCGAGCAGTAGAGTTGGAGCTAGAAGACAGAATGAAAAAGGGAAAGAATGATCATATAAAGATCCTATATTCAAACGCTACCAGGAACAATAGAGGGTATGGAAACAACTACCAGGGAAGTAACAATTTCAACGAATTCCCAAATAATAACAGATTTCATACACAAAACCCACCCAGGTTCCCACCCGTTAAATATGGACAGAACAACAATAGAAGCAACAATAGGCATTTTCAACATAAAGATACCCTAATTAATTATCAAATTTACCCAAATTTTAATCAATCAATAACAACTCAAACGCCATCCGACAACTACAGTTATAGAAATAATAACAATTACAGTTTCTATAAACGCCACTCTCAGTTAAACAATTGTAGCAGTAACAATCAAGTTAACCAAGGATATAATAATCGCGAATACAACTATAACAACAGTAGTCAAAACAATTCCAAAAAAATCAAATGCTTTTATATAAAAACAGAACAAACCAATCATACACAGTTGAATAATAATATTAAACAACATAAAAGTCGTACTTACAATCTAAAATACGAAAACTATATAAATACGAATCAAATGAACGATCAAACTCATAAAGATTATAAAAATATTAAAAGCAAAACGAACTATAGTAACAGAAAATTTGAAGATAAATTAAAAAGAAGAAATGCATTAAATAATGAAACAATTAATGGTATGATAGGGTCAAGAGACTCTGAAAGAATATTTAAGGAGAATAATTACTTAACAAAAGAATGTGAAAATGATACTAACCATGATTATAAACATGAAAACAAACAACATATGCAAATGATTACAACAAGTAATGACAACGAGAAAAATATTGTTCAAGAACAAGTAACAGATAGTTTATCACTGCTAGATAAAACGGAAATAAATAATGAGATTCCTTGTAACGAAAATCATGCAACCGAGCTAAAACATATTATGAGAAGAAAACGTAGCATCAAATCAAAGAAGAAGTATATAAAAGAACTAAACAATGAATTATATTGCCAGGATAAAACGGCTAGAAAAATGAATTATTCCACATTATGTGATGTAAATGTGAAAGAACCAAGAAGAACTATTACTTACCAAAAATATCTAAAAGAGCTCCTGGTAAAATTTCATAATGTTATCTACAGGCTAAAAGTAATAACATCTATAAAATCAGAAAACTCTATAAACGAGCTAAAAAAACTATTTATAGAAAAATCAAAATATTTCATAAGAAAATTAAATATTCTCAATCCATTACCTCTAGATATTAGATCTATTTACATAAAATATTACCCACCTTAAGAAATAAGAAATGATTTTATAAGTAAATCAAAAAAAAAATATAGCAACAACTCAGTTAAATTAAATGAAAAAGAATAACTTCAAACAATTTCATTATTTTCGTTATTCTCCTAAAGGGAGGAGGTGTAGCATATCTGCTATACATAACTTATTATAATACACACTATCAGCTATAGACACATTATAACACACTTTAGAAAGCCAAACCACACCATTGTTACACATTCATTATAACACATTCAGCAAATCAGATCATACCATAGCACCGCAACCGGAAGAGTTCAGGCCGTCCATTCAAACAAATAACAGACGTGACACACTTATCAAAAACAACCGAAACGGGCAACATAAGCAATTCAAGCGTTACTGCAGCAAAGTGGACAAACAGAGAACGCATAGCAACTTATTGCTAAAAGCGCAGTGTAGGCAAAGATCGACGAACGCACCCGTTCTTTAGCTAGAACAGTTTATACTTTCCAGAACCTTCGTAAAAACATAGACACCTCACTCCAATATAATGTATAAATTGCACCTCATATCAATAACCTTTAATTAGGACAAAAACACATTCCAAAACCAAATGTACGAAACTTATTGAGTTTAAATAAAACCAAATCCGACCGTGGCAAGTCAGATTCGTTCGGACTGCCAAGATAGGACGTTACGCTTCCTAATACTTCGCCTTCCAACTTATTTCAAGAGTTTAGTTATGTCCCCCTACCCAAGGTAAGGCTTCTAAACTCCAACGTTTCCAGTAAGGGAAACCTCCTAAAGGTTTCTATGATCGTCTGGACGATCAAGTGTTGAAAAGTCCGCTTCGAACAAAGTCTTATTCCACTTCGGCTCATGTCAGTAAAAACTGACCTATCGCGACGGTTACTTGAGGTACAGTTGTACGCTCATCATATGGCGACCGTAGCTATCGCCTAACCCATTACAATATTAACTGAAACCTGGTTGAACAATAACATAAACAATGAGTTATTCAACGACGATCGCTATTCTATTTACCGATGCGATAGAACCACCACTAACAGCACTTTCTCCATCGGTGGTGGTGTTCTAATTGAGCCGGTCTCATGGTACAGTCGTCAACTCGTACGACTTAACAACATGCCCATCATGGGTTCAAGCCCCAAATAGACCGTGACGCCATATGTAGGACTGACTATCCTGCTATGGGGGGAAATCAATAAGTCACTGAAAGCCAACCCCACAAGTGTGTTGGCAGGCCTTTGACCGGTATCGGTTGTTGAGCCAAAGAAGAGAAGGTGGTGTTCTAATAGCCTGCTCTCGCTCTCTCTCATCTTGCGAAATTACACCGACGGATCGAACTATGGAACAGTTGTGGGTCAAAATTCGATTGGGCAATATTTTTGTTTATATCGGTGCCATGTATATTCCACCGTACAACGCATATAACGACATAATTGTTAACAAACATCTGGAAAGTATACGCGAAATTTCATCACGCATGAGAGATAACGATCTTCTGCTTGTCGCTGGAGATTCTAACAAATGGGACATTACGTGGTCCAAACTCAATCCAGCCGATGTCGAGGATGTACCATTGCTCTCCACTTTCATGCACTATAAACCGTCATCTAAGTCTCGAAATAATCATATTTTCATCGATGGTATGGCAGCAAACGGCCTTTATGAGTTAAGCAACGTTAGAAACTCCATGGACCGACATCTCGACCTAATTTTTGCTAACTCCAACGCCGCTGAGATCTGTTCTGCCGTGTCTAAATCCGAACCGGCCCTGCTCAAGCTCGATAATTATCATCCTGCACTCGAATGGTCAATACGTCACTATGATCATCATGCGTCTAGCTCCCATCCAAGCAACACATATCAGCAACGATTAAATTACTCAAAGGCTAATATCGTCGAACTGTAGGAAAGAATATTTCTATTCGGTTCTACTTTTAACTGCTCCAACTTTCCATCTGTTGACGACGCTGTTCATGCTTTCACGATTTACATGAAAGATGCTCTACAATCCTGTACGCCAATTATGCACCAGAAACGCTCTCCAGCATGGAGTAATAACAGGCTTATCATCCTCAAACGAGCCAAAAACAAAGCCATTAGACGACACCGTTTTTTGAGAAATAATATCACTAGGGAAAATCGTAACAACGCTATACATGCATACCGTCAGTATAACCGATCAAGATATAAGCAATATATATCTTCAATCGAAAGGTACCTTCTCCGATATCCCCGAAAATTTTGGCGCTTCATCGACAGCAGACGACGCTCAAACGTAGTTCCAAGCACAATCAAATATAATGATTCCGTGGGCACGTCACCCGAAGATATTTGCAACATTTTTGCTGAACGATTTTCCGATGCCTTCTCCACCCCAATTGTAGATCAAACGGTGATCTCAAGGGCCACATCTTACACACCTCTAAACATGATTGATTACACCATTCCTACGTTTGATATACGCACAGTAGAAAAGTGCCTCAAAAGCCTTAAACCATCTACAGCTCCTGGTCCCGATGGCATTCCGAGTTTCATCATCAGTAAATGCTATCAATCCCTAGCACCTATATTAACAAACATATACAACACGTCATTCAGTTCCGGTATTTTCCCACGCTTATGGAAGACCTCGTGGATGGTACCAATATTTAAAAAAGGGGATCGCTCATGTGCTTCAAACTATCGCGGTATCACATCACTATGTGCGGTGTCAAAAGCTTTTGAGCTTCTGCTTTACAGCCCTATGCTCTCCGCTACATCGAATTATATTATGGATAACCAACACGGGTTCGTACCCAAACGTTCAACATTAACGAACCTCACTGAATTCGTTAGTTTCTGCAAACGTAATCTCGACTCCGGAGGTCAAGTGGATGCTATTTACACTGATCTCAAAGCTGCTTTCGACCTCATCTCACACGACATTTTAATCGCCAAATTGCACAAATTAGGGTTTTCGGAACAAATAGTTAAGTGGTTGCATTCCTACCTCACAGAACGCTCATACAAGATCAAGGTAAACGATCATACATCTAGAGATGTGCTTGGCACCTCAGGGGTGCCTCAAGGCAGCAATTTGGGCCCGCTGCTCTTCATTCTTTATATAAACGATGTAGGGCAATTGCTAGCTAAACACCGTTTTCTTCTGTTTGCCGATGACGTTAAGCTGTTCGCTACTATCAACGATACCAATGACTGCATCAATCTTCAACATGCCATCAACCTGTTTAGCATATGGTGCCGTGATAATGCAATGGTGCTATGTATCGAAAAATGTCGTGTTTTGTCTTTTTACCGTTCTCGGTCTTGCACACGATTTAACTACCAGATCGATAACATATCCGTTGAACGCACCGATACATTCCGCGACCTTGGGATCATTCTCGACACACGTTTAACATTTAACGATCACCTAGAGAATATAGTGTCTAGAGGGAACCAATATTTGATTTCAACATGCCACAGAATGTTTTTAAAGATAGACTCAGGACACAACTTACGTAATATTTTTTTTTTTTTTTCAAAATACATTTTCTATTCTTGTGCACCTCTTCTCCCTGATCCCTGACCTCCTCCTACACCTGATCGATTTATGTACCTTACATAGTCTATAAGCACTAATTTAAGTACATTCATGTAGGATCTTCAAGATCCCGATGGATTAATACATAAACATATAAACATATAAACATATAAACATATATATATATATATATATATATATATATATATATATATATATATATATATATATATATATATATATATATATATATATATATATATATATGTATAATTACAAGTTGAAATTTAAGGACTGTATTTATCGAGCACCAGATATCAAAAGAGGACCTTTCTAGAGTTGCAAGGTCGCACGTAACCTTCTAACGTCTTGTTAACCATCTTAGATGCTGACGTCTGTTGATCCCGTATCGTTGTGACACAGGTTTGACGTGCATAACGTAATTCCTCCGGGGCAAAAAAGACGAACGCCCTCGTTCGTCACTTCACTTCCTCACTTCCTCCTTCAAAGAGAGGTTACTTAGATCTCACATGAGGAGAGCCGCGTCTGCTATGAAGTAGGTTACTTTTGGGTAATCGATTAAAGTCCGCACCTATCTAATTGTAATATCCGCAGACCCTACTACTTAACCTATAACCTTAATATCTACCCTATTAACGCCCTTCGTATGAAATTCACTAAATTTTATCTTTTCTACCTAAGTTTGCGATTTGAGCTAAATGGAAATAGTTTGTTTAGCTCGCTTTAGTTTATTTTTATTTCTCTTCACACCCTTTCCTATCGTTATAGTTCGTTCATTTTCCTGCATGCAACTTGTTTCTTGGAATCTAGAGTCTAGTTTTTTTCGTATCCCTTTTTTTACGAGAATTTCTTCGCCAATTTCGATTTTCGGGGGACTTTCCTTTGTATCATTATACTTTTGCATTTTTATTTTGCTATTGTTTAGGCTATCTATTACTTTATCGTAAATTTTACTAGATTGTTCTTGGATAGTTCTCGGATTGGTATTGTCGGATTTGTTGAAGATTATTTCGTTAGGTGTAAATTTTGTGGCGGAGTGGATAATGTTATTGTAAAGTGATACTGTTATTTTCATGATTTCTTGTGTAGTGAGCTGGGGGAACTTGTGTTTGTTGGTATTAAATATTTCCATCACTGTACTGTGAGTCTTTTCCACTTGTCCATTTGATTCTGAACTCGATGCAAATTCAAGTTCAAGTTCGATACCTAAGTTATCCAAAAACCCTCGTAGTTGCAGGCTCCTAAAGGAACATTCATGATCACACACAATTTTTTTAGGGATTTCGAATGTAGAGATGTAATGAGTGAGACCTGGTTGGATGTCGATTGTATTCCTAGAATCTATTTTCACCAGTTGAAGGTGTTTAGAGAACGAACAAACAGGTGATAAGAAATAATGCTTATCCATTCCGAAGATATCCATATGAACGCGTTCGAACGGCTTTTGTGTAATAGGTCTTGGAGAAATTTTGATGTTGTAAGGCTTCCTATCGTATTTATGTTTGGTGCAAATTTTACATGCGTTTATAAATTTCCGTATTTTAGTGTTCATATTTGGGAAGTAATATGCTCTTTTGAGTTGGTTTCCTATTTCTTGTATTCCTCTATGTGCACGTTCGTGTTCTTGTTGGATGAGTGTATATTGCTTTTCATCTATCGTTACGTCTTCAACTATAGTGGGCGTAATTACGAAATGGGAGGGTGTACCGAACGAACATGTCCTACATGCATTTTGTATAGTTTGAAATAGGGTTTCTTTAGCATGGATTGCGCTCTGTTTTCCGTTGTGATACTCTTCTAGAAATGCCAAGATTTCGGCAGTACTAAAGGATTCTTTAGCAATAATAGTTCTACTATGATTGTGAAAAGGGGTTTCTCTAATAATTTCTTCGTTTTGCGCTTCTCGGAAAATAATTTGGTTTCTATAGTAATTTATGGGACGTTCTGTGAAGTGTACGAAAAAGTCTTGCGAACTTTCAGCTGAATAAACTGTGCTGGTATCGGATGCATTATTTACTACTGAGTCTTCATTTGAACAGATCTCGTTGTTATTATCTTCTATTTTTCTGCTTAGAGCATCGGCAACAACATTAGTTTTTCCTGTTCTATATTGCGAAATCTTTTATAAATTTTCTATAGTACCCTAATAATCCTAAGTATTGTTTTATTTGTTTTTCGTTGATCGACAAAGTCCAATTTAATATTTCCTTTATTTTGTCAGGATTTGGTTTAATGCCATCTTTCGTTACGATGTGACCAAGGAACTCACATTCGCGTTTTAGAAACTCGCATTTATTAATTTGAACTTTTAAATTTGCCTTTTCTAATCGTTCAAGTACCTCGTTAATGTCCGGACTCGGTACTGAATGCAGTTTTTCCCTGGATTCGGAATCCATCTCAATTTGGTGGAAATCGCTCTTCAAGTCCAATGTGGAAAAGTATTCGGCTCTATCCAAATTTTCTAAAATATCCTCGATTTGCGGGATAGGGTACCTATCTTCGACAGTGACTTCGTTAAGTTTCCTGTAGTCGATAACTATTCGAAAACTTTCTTTTCCAGATGCGTCTTTCTTTTTTGGGACTACCCACATGGGGGCATTCCATGGGGATTTTGAATGAATAACTATACCATGTTGCAACATTTCTTCGATTTGATCTTTTACTATTTTTTTGTGCGCAATCGGGTATCTGTATGTTTTTGTGTATATAGGCCTGTCACATTTCGTGTTTATTTTATGTTTCACTTCTGTTGCAGCGGATAGCTTTTCGCTGTCCCTAGGAATTATTCTTGCATATTTCATTATAGTGCTTATTAGCATTTCTGTTTCTTGTATGCTCAAATGATCAATTCTAAGTAGATCTTTAATAGATGAAATAGTTTCGATTTTTGATGCATTTAAGATGTTAAACTCTGTTGGTTTCTGGATGTTTCAGTGCCAATAAGGCCATCGAAAAATTTATGAAAATTGGCTTCATAAAGTTCAATTTGTGGCAAGTGTGGACCTAACAGTTTTGATTTGCCTTTCGACATCACTCTTATATTGCCATACATGTTTTTTATACAAGTATTATCGCATTGCTGGATTTGTTGCAATATTCAAGGTCGCAAAAGGTTTTTATTAGCCCCTGAATCTATTAGTATATTTAGAATATTGTTTCGACAATTATCCTTAATTCTCAAAAAGGGTAGAAAATTGTGTTTATTTTTTTCTAATCCGGAAACTTCGGCTCCGAAGTGAAACAAAAATTTTCGCTATTTTCGGTATCGAGCACTTCTTGATTATTGATTGAGTTATTAAGTGTTAATTTGCTTCTAGTAGTGGAAGCACCCATGGGTTCGGACGTTTCTGCTTGGTGGTATTTACTATTCCTCGTTTGGCTACCTGTGTATGAGTGTTCGTTGTGTCGCTGATCGAATCTTTTTGTGTAGCTGTTTGGTTTTTGGCTTGTATCACGATTTGTAGTGTAGTCTTTTTTTGTTTGCAGTTTGCACACAAATCTGTAGACATCCTCAACGTCTTTTAGGCTTGCGGCTTGTACGTGGCCGTAATAATCTTGGCTAAGCCCTGCTATGAAAGCGGCCAAAGCATCTTCCATGATGAAGCAATTTATAGTTTCCCAATTATTTTGGTAAAATGGGTTTTGCTTTGCAATATTTTTTATTTTATACACTATTTCTTTGTGAATATTGAAATATTTGTGGATTGACATCGTTGTAGTTAGTTTCAACTGCCACAATTGGCATTTATACGTTGACTTTCCTGCCTATCACCGAAAGCACTCAACAAAATTTCCTTTATTGCTTCAAATTTATGAGGGTTACCTTCTTGGCACAAAACGTCGTTGGCCTTTCCTATTAATTTGCTGCTAACGGACACTTCATAGAGATTAAATATTTCGCCGGTTACTATTGGTCGAAAAATGTTCAAAGTGGTTTCAACTTTCGATATCCATCCTAAACGTTGTTTCTTATTACCATCGTAGGATGGTAGCTCTTTGATTGGGTCGGGAATGAAAAAAAAATCATTTGCTCGATTGGTGTGTGACGTGTCAACAGAAGACAATGGGCCTTTTGTGTCTTCCACGTGGTTTTGGCTTAGCACTTTTTCAATCGCATTTTGACGATCAGAAAGATTTTGCAAAGTAGTTTGCATTGAAACCAGCTGCTGAACAATCTCTTCCATTGTATTGTCTTGCAGCGTCAAGGAGGTTAATGACAATTCTTTCGTCAAATCTGTTTCAATGTGTGAAAGCTCGTGGTTTGACTCCGATGATAATGAATTTACATCTGTATCTGAATCCGAATTGGTAGCTCTAGCTTGCCACATGGACCACGCACACACGCACAATAAGGTCAATTTCACTTGTTTCTCTTATTTTTTATTATTGAAATATGGTTTGCAGTAAGTGAGGTTACTTACGTACGTCGTGCAGGGAAGCGTATGCCAGGATACGCGTTGTACTGAAACAGGCGAGGCAGGGGGAACCACAACTCACACGACGGAAATACCTAAATGCCGTGGATGCCGGAGGCGGGTTCCTTTCGTGACTTTTATTAACTTTTTGTGACTTTTATCACCAAACCATGTAACCACTTCGCTGGACTGTTCCGAACGGCTGCGCCAATTACAAGTTGAAATTTAAGGACTTTATTTATCGAGCCCCAGATATCAAAAGAGGACCTTTCTAGAGTTGCCTTCTAACGTCTTGTTAATCGCCTTAGATGCTGACGTCTGTTGATCCCGTATCGTTGTGACACGTTTAGACGTCAGGCTTGACGTGCATAACGTAATTATATATATACTTATAATACTTAAGTTTATAATTAAAATAATAATTCTAATAATAATCAAATAATGATGATCGATACAATGTGTAGGGTTAGCCCACGTTCATGTTACACACGGTGGTAAGGGTTAAGTTTATCATCAGTAAATCGGTTCATATTAGCGGTTTCCACCGTTTCTGAACGGAGATCACACTTGATGGTGTGAGTAATGTCAAGCGACGCGGTAAAATGGCGAAAACGTGAATCAACGTGTTAACTGAACAAAGGTTTTTGATTACACTAAAGTCGCGTTGTTAATCTACTTGCATATTGTTTAATTACGGCTTGTCAATTAAACTACGGAGATAACATTTAAAAAGTTGCAATTATGCCAAGAAACTTGCGGGATTCCGGTTGGTTGGTGGAGGATGACGACGAGCATAGCGTGTGTTCGTCCAAACCAGGAATAGAGGAAGCTTCAGCATTTCCCTCGCTTTCATTTACTTCGCTACAATTTGGGGAATGTAAAGCCTTAGACGGAGAGTAGGAAATTGACAAAATTTCCTTCAAAAGATGGCGTGAGATCCACGAATCAATAGTATGGCATAAGCAGGAATAAAGGAAGAGTCGACGAAGGCAAACATATTTAAAATGAAAACGGGCTCAAAATTGCTTGACATCTTGGACAACACATCTAATAAAGGCGTGCCTGATGCACTTACCCAGCCATATTCCAATGCAATTTATCGCCTTGAGGAGTATTTTGGTTCAAGGGATTATTTGCTATACCAGCAGCAGAAACTTCGATCGTTGCCGCAGAATAAGGGCGAATCTGACCTAAAATATGTGCGTCGTGTGCCAACTATTGCCAAACTATGCGATTATGTTCATGACAACCTGTCGAGACTGTAGCAAATGTTTTACAGAACCATGCCCGAAACCGTAAAGTCCGCGAAATAGCCCGAAAAGCTGCCCGTAAAGGAAACTCTTTAAAAGAGTTATTGGACCGTGTGCGTACGGTCGAAATTGAACAAGAAGCAGAGGAAAATTTTAGCAAGAAGTATCCTGCGCAGTGCTGCAAAATGTCATGAGTATCACGAGATTTTCACCAACGAAAACAATGAACATATCCGTGGTAGCTTGATGCTCATTGTTGATAGTCAATAAAAGTGCGTCATGACATGCTGAACATGACATGTGAATTCTTGAGTCCAACGCGATACTCTGACTGACAAGCTTAGCATAATGCCCGCATAAGCATAATAATGACTATTGCTGGCTGTAGACAGTGCTACCAAATATCACTGTTTCAGTCACCAACGCTCATGACTGAAACGAAGCTCAAGTCGACTCACGTACACAAGTGCGATGATCAGACGCAAGATGAACATAGTCGTTGTGACGTGTGACCAGATTGGTGACATTGGAGCAACCACCTCTTGGTCGGTCCATTGACATGACTTTGTTTGTCGGTGATCAATTTCGAAATGTCACTGGTGCTATCACCAGCACTCGTGATTGAAATGAAATTCATTTCGGTTCAAGTACACATGTGCGATGATCAGAGGTAACACGCACATGGTCGTTGTGACGTCTGATCTGGTTGGTGATATTTTGGTAACCAACTCCTGGTCAATCAGTTTGTGGTGATTTTTTGATATTTTATTATCGCGATAGACTTAGAACATACGTGGCGCGGGCGAGTGGTGTTTTATTAACCATGTGCATATGATTAGAAGCAGTAATCGGTTCTGCTAGCTGGTTAAATGATCCCGCATCCTACATATATTGCCAGACTCAGTTTGCTGATCCAAACGTTTATGTATGAACTCTGGTAAGCAGTGCACATGCAAGGATTACCGCTTCATAATGTATTTATTAATTACTCTAGAAAAACACTTTATACCCACAAACAACCGGCACCGGAATTTGAGGCGATTTGGAAGAAGGGAAGGAAGAGTCAGTACGATTTTTAGCGGACATTACCTAAGTTTCTTGTCCGGATGACCAATTTTACGCTGTTCGATGGTAAGGGGAATCCTATGTTAATGGTGATCTCCAGAGGCGGATACACGGGCTGTTGTTGGTGGCAGTGGATAGACGCTAGGTGTCAGCATGCCGTGCCCGTTATAAAATCCGTACCCGTGCGCGGTGTCAATTGCGTCAAAGGTGGATTATGAAAGGTGCTGCAATTTGGTGGCTTTGTCTAGAGTTAGTGCTTTCGGATATGAAAATAATAAAACCAGGATATAAAACAAAAACTATCTACCTTTTCATCCATCTACAAAACATCTTTTTATATTTGCACTATGGAGAAACTAACAAATTACACGCCTCGTATGCTAAGAATATCACCGATTCGATTAAAATTATTACACTAACAACACAGTGAATGAGGAGGTGCCGCTGAAGTGAGTTCACATCCGAGGAGCTCTGCTTGATCGTTTTCCAGCCGAAATCGAACGCCGACGCAAGTACTGGAAAACTGCCTACTTTATCTTTTTGAGTCGACCGGATTCTTAGGCCGGTTCCTTGGCCAGACACTTTACTTCGTTTTGCCAAAATTCTCGATCGGACCGACCATGTAAAAGGCAATCTCTGTCAGTTGGTCGAGTTTGCCGTTCATGAGCATGGTGTAAACCTTGATAATGTTCTCTTTGTTCACCAGCTTGCCGGCATTGCCCGTGAACACTTCTGTGACCTGAAACGCCTGCATTTCGAAACGCTGGAAACGGCGCATCATGCGCACAGCACATCATATTATGCGCGCATTACAACACAGCGCTTAAAGTACGCGAAAGTTTTACGTGGACGTGGAAAAAATGGAGACCAAACCCCAAGTGCTCAAAGAGCGGACAGGGCTCAAAAACTCAAAGCGCATAGCACGTTAAGAGCACAAAAAGCGCACCGTTCTCGTAGACCAAACTGAGCGAAAAGTGCTAGCACAATGCAATATGTGCAACACTACGAACAGCTCATTCATTGCCAGGATGGGAATTATTTCCTGGAGCGTCCTGTAGTTCTACAGTAAATGTTATAATGCTCAGTGTCGGTAATGTTTTGGGTCCATTATACGCGATATCGAATCCAGTGGATTCACAGCCAAGTAGATGCTTATTTCGATGATAGCATGCAACAGCATGGTGACATCAAAGCGAGCAAATGTGGTAGTCAAAACTGGATCGGTCAGAGAATCAGCCGGCACGTCAAATGGCCTGCACCGTCGTAATCGTGGCAATGCACTCCTGTATACATCCAGCGTTGGTTAGTATCCGACAGCGAGCGGGTATCCTATGAAACCGGCAACACTCGGAGAAACAGCTACATCACACGGTAGAAGCTGTTGAGACGCAATCGAACTAAGCTGGAAAAACTTCGCTCAAGCTTATTACATTATAAACCGTTCCTAAAATAGCAAATAATAATGTTTATCAATCAATCGAGTGAAAGAAAGAAGCAAAACTTACCATGAATTAAGTATGAGTGCTAAGTATGACACCAGCATCCAACGCTGGTGCATGGTTCCAAAATATGAAGCCGTTACTTCGATCCCATTCTACGTGTGCTTCGACATGCTGATATGTTAAATGGTATGAAACACGAACCGTTTGCAATTTTATCGATTTATTATTTATTTTATTTATTTAATTCGAATAACAAACCAAATCATTTTCCGCTTGCTATGCCTCTTGAAATGTAAATATTACAGGGTTTCACACTTTATCTCAAGACCGCGGGACCCCTTCCCGAATCTGTTTTAGCCAATGCCAAGAATACGGTATAATGCTTAAAAACGTTGATGATACCTGAATTCATCGGATGTAATCTGCGAATCTGCGGCACATTTCTCGAACACACTCTTCCGCGCCGAGGACATGCGGTCGAATATTTTTTTACACGTATAACCTTTGTGTACATCAGTGTATTAGAAACACCCAATTATCCTTTTCGCGTTTTTACCAAAAAAATGACAATTTAATAAATTAAGTGAATGCATATTTGTTTAATTTAAATATTTACAAGTGTTAAGAACGTAGTTTCAACTGTTTAAATAATCTTTTTTGGTAAAAACACGAAAAAAATAATTAGCTGTTTTCAGCACACTGATGTACACAAAGGTTATACGAGTAAAAAAATATTCTATGCTATGCCAGCAAGCTGGTGAACAAAGAGAACATTATCAAGGTTTACACCATGCTCATGAACGGCAAACTCGACCAACTGACAGAGATTGCCTTTTACATGGTCGGTCCGATCGAGAATTTTGGCAAAACGAAGTAAAGTGTCTGGCCAAGGAACCGGCCTAAGAATCCGGTCGACTCAAAAAGATAAAGTAGGCAGTTATCCAGTACTTGCGTCGGCGTTCGATTTCGGCTGGAAAACGATCAAGCAGAGCTCCTCGGATGTGAACTCACTTCAGCGGCACCTCCTCATTCACTGTGTTGTTAGTGTAATAATTTTAATCGAATCGGTGATATTCTTAGCATACGAGGCGTGTAATTTGTTAGTTTCTCCATAGTGCAAATATAAAAAGATGTTTTGTAGATGGATGAAAAGGTAGATAGTTTTTGTTTTATATCCTGGTTTTATTATTTTCATATCCGAAAGCACTAACTCTAGACAAAGCCACCAAATTCCAGCACCTTTCATAATCCACCTTTGGCGCAATTGACACCGCGCACGGGTACGGATTTTCTAACGGGCATGGCATGCTGACACCTAGCGTCTATCCACTGCCACCAACAACAGCCCGTGTATCCGCCTCTGGAGATCACCATTAACATAGGATTCCCCTTACCATCGAACAGCGTAAAATTGGTCATCCGGACAAGAAACTTAGGTAATGTCCGCTAAAAGTCGTACTGAATCTTCCTTCCCTTCTTCCAAATCGCCTCAAATTCCGGTGCCGGTTGTTTGTGGGTATAAAGTGTTTTTCTAGAGTAATTAATAAATACATTATGAAGCGGTAATCCTTGCATGTGCACTGCTTACCAGAGTTCATACATAAACGTTTGGATCAGCAAACTGAGTCTGGCAATATATGTAGGATGCGGGATCATTTAACCAGCTAGCAGAACCGATTACTGCTTCTAATCATATGCACATGGTTAATAAAACACCACTCGCCCGCGCCACGTATGTTCTAAGTCTATCGCGATAATAAAATATCAAAAAATCACCACAAACTGATTGACCAGGAGTTGGTTACCAAAATATCACCAACCAGATCAGACGTCACAACGACCATATGCGTGTTACCTCTGATCATCGCACATGT
Source organism: Anopheles merus (assembly GCF_017562075.2). Classification (NCBI taxonomy): domain Eukaryota; kingdom Metazoa; phylum Arthropoda; class Insecta; order Diptera; family Culicidae; genus Anopheles; species Anopheles merus. The sequence continues at coordinate 59,896,595 of NC_054082.1, read as the reverse complement.
GTACGTGAACCGAAATGAATTTCATTTCAATCACGAGTGCTGGTGATAGCACCAGTGACATTTCGAAATTGATCACCGACAAACAAAGTCACGTCAATGGACCGACCAAGAGGTGGTTGCTCCAATGTCACCAATCTGGTCACACGTCACAACGACTATGTTCATCTTGCGTCTGATCATCGCACTTGTGTACGTGAGTCGACTTGAGCTTCGTTTCAGTCATGAGCGTTGGTGACTGAAACAGTGATATTTGGTAGCATTGTCTACAGCCAGCAATAGTCATTATTATGCTTATGCGGGCATTATGCTAAGCTTGTCAGTCAGAGTATCGCGTTGGACTCAAGAATTCACATGTCGTGTTCAGCATGCCATGACGCACTTTTATTGACTATCAACAATAAGCATCAAGCTACCACGGATATGCTCATTGTTTTCGTTGGTGAAAATCTCGTGATACTCATGACATTTTGCAGCACTGGTTGGAACCAATAATTCATTTTCATCAATGTACCCTGCAATACAATTCACTTTGTCTCTATACCAATTGTTAGCACGTTTTTTGTGTTGACTGTGTTGACTGCGTGAAAAATGTAAACAACACATCTGCTGTCACTTAGCGACCGAGATATGTAGATAAACCAAGTTACAAAAGGTGCCGCTAGGTGGCGTAAAGGTTGTTATCAACTGAAAGAGGCAAACATATACATTGCGAAAGAGATGAAAAAACAAGATCCAGCCTCCGGTCATACACCCCATAAAGGTCGAGCATAAGGGCATAGACAGGAAACGGCGCGAAACTATTACCAGTAGCAAAAGCGAGTGTGACCGGACAAGTTAAAAATATAGAATTTGCATCAAACGTTAAAGATCATTTTCTTATTTCAAACACCCGGAAAGAAATTGTTACAGAAGTAACAAAGTTTTTAACTTACACACTTGTATTTTCGCATAACTTATTAATTTACGGCATAAAAATGCAGAGTGAAGAAAATCGCTTCGATTGTGGTGCCTGCGATAAGGCGAAAACCGTGGACGATATGGTGTTGTGTGACGGTTGCGCGAAGTGGTACCAATACGGGTGTGCTGGCGTCACCGCAAACGTAGCGAAAAGAAAGTGGTTCTGTGTTCGGTGTGTGAAGAAAGTGCCTGTGATCGGGAAAAGCGAGGCCAAACCGACGCTACGTGAGGAAATTAGTGCAAAGGACAACAAGCCCGCTGAAAGCTGCCAGAATGTAGAGAAGCAGGGAGCAGCTGATAGCGAGGGTGGCAGTTCGGAGCGTACCGTAGTGCAGGATAAGCCAAGTCCACTCCAAACGGCTAAATCTAAAGCACCAAGCACAAGACGGGGCGGCTCAGCGTCTTCTCAACTATCTGTGCGAAACGCCTTAGAGCGCCTGGCCAAGAAACAGGAACTTGAGAAGAAAATGGCCGAGAAGGAGTTCGAGCTAAAGATGGCCAAAATGGAGCTCGAGCAGGAGGATCTCAAGATGCAACTCGAGGAGCAGCTCGACATCGAAGGCTCGGAATGTTCCATCATAAGTGGCAAAAGTGTAAGAGCAAAAATTTGGGTAAGGGATCAAAATCAGGCCTTGGCTAAACCTGCTCAAGTGCAGACTCATCCGCAAACTGAAGCGTCACCAGTAACGAAAAGACGAATGGCTGAAAATAATCTGGAAAACGCGATGGTGGAAAGAAACGGCTTGACCCCCAGCCAAATAACTGCGAGGAACCACTACCCAAAACAGCTGCCAAAATTTAGTGGTTCTCCTAAAGAATGGGCCGTGTTCATAAGCTGCTACAACGAGTCCAATGAAGCCTGCGAATTCTCTAATAGAGAAAATTTGTTGCGCTTAGAAGAGTGCCTTCATGGTGCAGCTAGAGAGGCAGTGCAATCAAAACTCACGACGCCAAACGCAGTCCCAGACATCATCAAAGTGTTGAAACGACTCTATGGACGTCCTGCCCTAATCGTACAAGAGTTAATCGACAAGGCACGACAAACCGAAGCACCCAAACCAGAAAACTAGAGTCGCTGATTAAATACGGGTTAGCAGTGCAACAATTCTGCGACCACCTAGTAGCAGCAGACTTAGAAGACCACCTACAGAACCCAGCAATACTAGGAGAACTAGTAGAGAAACTCCCAGCATCAAGGAGACTGGAGTGGTCGAGATATAAATGTGGTTTTCCACATATCAGTTTGCAACAATTTGGTGAGTTCATCGAACACACCATCACACTGATACTCTTGAAAAGGGAACCTTAACACAACCACGACGTTACCCCTGGCAAGAGCAAAAATGTCCTGCGTGTGGTGATACAGGTCATCGAGTGAGGAACTGTCAAGAGTTCCGACAAATGAATGTGCAGAACCGTTTGGATGTAGTAGATCGGCATGGATTATGCAAGCTGTGCCTTAACCAACATGGCCTACGACGTTGCTTATCGCGATTCCGATGCGAGATAAACGGGTGCGAAGCTCGCCATAACGCATTGCTGCATTTGCCGACAGCGACACGTTGTGCAGAGGTACTAGCCCATAACGGTACGACAAAGGCTGGTGTGCTGTTCCGAATCGTACCAGTCGTAGTGCACTATGGACCGAAGAGTGTAGAGACTCTGGCTTTCCTGGATGAAGGTTCATCCTTGACCTTGATGGAAACCAGCCTGGCCAACACCCTTGGCGTAAGCGGAAGACCAGAGCCCTTGGAACTAAGCTGGACAGCCGATGTGACGAGAAAGGAAAATGCATCACAACGAGTAGACGTGCAGATTTCGGCGCGAGGCGACGATAGACGTTACGAGCTTTCCGGCGCTCGTACGGTCGAAAAGCTAAGTCTGCCGAAGCAAGAACTAAACCGCAAAATCCTAATAAATAACTTTTCTCACTTTCAGAAATTGCCGATCCCGTCGTTTCTGAAAGCTGAGCCAAAGTTATTAATCGGGCTGCAACATATGGAGCTGCTTACACCACTGGAGACCCGGACGGGGCAGGCAGGCGAGCCGGTCGCTGTGAGGAGCCCTCTTGGATGGGCTGTGTACGGACCGTACAACAACACGACGAGCGGCGTCTTGATGCAGCATATTGGTCCGGTGCAACCCGGCAATGCGGTGCAACGCGACACTGAAGACAGCGACGGAGAGCTGAACATGCTGCTCCGTGATTATTTCACGTTAGAAGAGGAGATTCGTCCGGCTCCAAATCAACATTAGCAACATGCCCAGATCTGGCTGATACACTCCAAAACAACTACAAAAGAAGCCGGAAACTATCTAGCGAAATGTGGGACAGATGGTTGAAGGAATATTTTCCTAACCTCAATCTTAGGAAAAAGTGGCGAGATGACAACATACCAATCAGGGTCGGAAACTTGGTATTTATAACGGAAGGAAGTCGAAAGGATTGGGTGAGAGCAATTGTAGAAGAAACAATAGCTGGGCGAGACGGACGAGTGAGACAAGCAGTAGTAAGGACAGCGTCTGGAAAGCTATTGAAACGAGCAGTGGTAAAACTCGCCTCTATAGAAACAGAAATATTAGCACCGGAATTATGAACATTTATATTAGCACTGCACTGAGTCAACCCCTACAGCATATATTGTCCATACACAATTTAACGCTTAGAAGAAGCATCAAATAGAAACGTGCCAGTATTTTAAGTAAATCCTGCGCAACTTAGGATTGACGGGGTGGGGTATGTTAGCACGTTTTTTGTGTTGACTGTGTTGACTGCGATCTTCACCATGCGGCAGATCTTGGAGAAGATGGCTGAATACAAAAACGACACATACCATCTCTTCATAGACTTCAAAGCCGCATACGATAGCATAGCCAGGGTAAAACTGTACGACGCTATGAGCTCATTTGGAATCCCGGCCAAACTGATAAGGCTAGTTAGAATGACTATGACCAACGTCACATGCCAGGTGAGGGTGGATGGAAAACTCTCAGGACCTTTTGCTACCACCAAAGGTCTGCGCCAGGAGGACGGGCTTGCCTGTCTCCTATTCAACTTGGCGCTAGAGAGGGCCATCCGCGACTCGAGGGTGGAGACTACGGGAACCATCTTCTATAAGTCAACCCAGATCCTGGCATACGCTGATGATATAGACATCATTGGTCTGCGGCTCTCCTATGTAGCAGAAGCCTACCAAGGGATTGAGCAGGCGGCAGAGAGCCTCGGATTGCAGATAAACGAGGCAAAGACCAAACTGATGGTGGCAACATCAGCGGACCTACCAATAAATAATCCGAATCTACGTAGGTGTGACGTACAGATAGGTGAACGCACTTTTGAAGTCGTCCCACAATTCACCTATCTTGGGTCAAAGGTCAGCAACGACAACAGCATGGAAGCTGAGTTGCGCGCAAGGATGCTGGCTGCCAACCGGTCATTCTACAGCCTGAAAAAGCAGTTTACCTCAAAGAACCTGTCGCGACGGACGAAGCTGGGACTATATAGTACCTATATAGTACCAGTACTCACATACGCCTCTGAGACATGGACACTGTCCAAATCTGACGAAACCCTCTTAGCCGCGTTCGAGAGGAAGATGCTCAGAAGGATACTTGGCCCCGTATGTGTGGAAGGACAATGGAGGAGCCGCTATAATGACGAGCTATACGAGATGTACGGCGACCTCACTGTCGTACAGCGTATAAAGCTCGCCAGGCTCCGGTGGGCTGGCCATGTTATACGCATGGAAACGGACGACCCAGCCCGTAAAGTCTTTTTAGGCCGTCCACAAGGACAGAGGAGGCGTGGTAGGCCCAAATTGAGGTGGCAAGATGGCGTGGAGGCGTCCGCCATTAAGGCCGGGATAACGGACTGGCAGACGAAGGCGCGAGACCGTGAGCGGTTTCGGACACTCCTGAGGCAGGCCAAGACCGCAAAGCGGTTGTAGTGCCGGATAAGTAAGTAAGTAAGTGTTGACTGCGTGAAAAATGTGAACAACACATCTGCTGTCACCTAGCGACCGAGATATGTAGATAAACCAAGTTACAAAAGGTGCCGCTAGGTGGCGTAAAGGTTGTTATCAACTGAAAGAGGCAAACATATACATTGCGAAAGAGATGAAAAAACAAGATCCAGCCTCCGGTCATACACCCCATAAAGGTCGAGCATAAGGGCATAGACAGGAAACGGCGCGAAACTATTACCAGTAGCAAAAGCGAGTGTGACCGGACAAGTTAAAAATATAGAATTTGCATCAAACGTTAAAGATCATTTTCTTATTTCAAACACCCGGAAAGAAATTGTTACAGAAGTAACACCAATTGTCTCGTCTGTTCGATATTTTTTTATCATTACTCCTTCTGGAGTGATAGAATAGCCAACTGAACTAAGAAATTTCATTCCGATCAACATTGGCGAATCAATGGCTTCAGATGGAACGACATAGAATTGAATATCAAAAATCTCTTCGTCGATTGTTGCAGATATCGTCGTTTTACCACGTACTGAGCTTACGCCGCCACCGTATCCTCGTACCTTCAAGTTCGATTCATGCATCTGAATGATTACTTTTGAATTCATCAAAAAGATCGCTACCTGTGTCCACAACTACTTTAATTTTCCGTCCAAACAATTCCACTGATACGCTGAGTTTTTCATTAACAGCCGCTTTCACTACATTGATTCGTGCGTCATTGTCTTTCTTGTTCGTCTTTTGTGTTTTGGGACACTCTTTCGAAAGATGTCCAAAATCGTTGCATCTAAAGCACTCCGGACCATCGTTTTTCTTCGGACACTCTGAAGCAACATACGTGGTACCGCCGCAATCGAAACATTTACGTTTCAATTCACCTTTACACTTCCCTTCAAAACGTTGCCTTTCTTTCTTAACGTCAGCATTGTCATCGTGTCGATTATTTTTAGCTACCTTGGTATTCTTTGTTGCCTTCTCAAAAATGCTTAACTTCTCTTTCAACCTTTGTAACGTATTGGCTTCATATAATAGCGATAAAATTCGTCGTCAGTAACGCCATCCACAATATACTCACATAAACTAGGTTCATCAAACTCAATAGGCAAAGCAATGCGCTGCATTTCATACACGTAATCACGCATCGTCTCCGTTGGCTTCTTTTTCCGATTAGCTAATGCCCGATGCACGTCGGTTGCTCGAACAAAAGGAGCGAACTCTTTGATTAGCGCTTTTTTCACAACACTATAACTGATAGCATCACGTAAGGAAAACACAAAACGTCTCGCCGTACCTGTCAGTTTTTTTTTCTACACATAATCAGCATTTGCTCATTATTCCATCGTGCCGACCTAGAAATCATTTCAAGTTGTTTTAGCCATAATCGTACGTCATCACCTTCATCAGCACCAAAAGTGTCGATGCTTTCTTCCATGTCGCGGAAAGAATAAACCATCGATGCTCCATGAAATTTCCGTTCCTTCCTTGCCGCTGGGGTCGAAGTTCTGATCGCCGTTTGAAACAATAATGCATTGTCATCATCGTCATCATCGTTGTTTTTATCGCCGTCATCATTGGTGTAATCATCGTTGCCGCCGTCGTCGTTGTCACCAACACCATCATCATCGTATCGTTCGTCGTCGTCGTTGCGTGAACATTTTGCACGCGCGCCGCCATCTTCTCGATCATCGTTGTCATCGTTGTGTGTGTGTAAGTCGTCGTTCTCACTCACACCGTCGTCGTTTTGCAGCACGGCGTTCTACTCTCTAGCGTTCACGGCTTCACGAATTTCACGATTCTGATGATCACCGTCGTTCTCGTCATTTGTGGCCATCGTCGTATGCTCAATAATCCTTTTGGCCATCTCCTGCTTACCGCCAGACGTCGCCAAGCCAAGCTGCTGGCACTTGCGTGCGAGGCCGATCTTCGTAAGGTTTTCGCACAGCTCTTCGATTGTCGTCATTATTCACCCTTTGTTTTTCGTCGTTTCACTTTATCACCGTACTTAGCACATTCCCGGACGAGCCCCCATGTAATAAATAAGGAAACGAGCGGTGTAGATGATTAAGGAAATTCGTGTATTCAACTTGCTTCTGTTCACAGTGACGCTCGCGGTAAGATTGTGGCGCTCATCGCCTGCTGTCATGCCCTCGCTACCTAGCTGTCATTTTGACGTTTTCGGGGGGTAGCCCTCTCATCTTACATTTATATTTTTGAACGATTTTTAAATGCGTAAGTTAGCACATAAAACCTGTTTTTCAAAGTGTCTTTATAGTTATGGTACTATAAATAAACAAATAATATAAATAAAAATATACGAAGATGTAGAATAGTATTTTGCATAACTCATACATTCACTGTTTTTATCTATCTCTTATGGATTTTCCGCAAATCGCGAAAAACGATTGTACATATAGTTGTGGTAGGCGCTGTATAAATTTATTACACTGCTGAAAACCTTAGTAGAAAAATATCGCAAAACATGTTCACCATGTAAATAACGTATATAATTCTTTAAAATAAAATCAATCAGTTTTTTATACTGTAATGTGTTTGATGACTGTTACGGTTGCCATGTGGTATGTTTTGGGATAGTCACGGTATATTCGATTTTGGGACGGTTGCTATGTAGTAACTTTGAACTCGCGTTGGTCAGGGTGGCCTTCGTCATCGTTTGCCGAATTAAGTAGAACTGAGGTGGATACTGTTTCGAAGCGGACGTTCGACACTTGATCGTCCAGGCGATCATAGAAACCTTTAGGAGGTTTCCCTTACTGGAAACGTTGGAGTTTAGAGGCCTTACCTTGGGCAGGGGGACATATCTAAACTCTTTAAATGAGAACTCGATAGATGTAGGATGGGCATAGTCCTATCCTGACAGTCCGAACGAATCTGACCTGCCATGATCGGAGTTGGTTTTATTTATACTCAAAAGAAGTTAAGGGTTTCTCACATTTGGTTCCGGGTTGTATGTTGGAAAGTTATTGTTTTCACTCAGCTATTTACGTTTGTCTTTTGTTGACAAGAATGATGGTTCTTGTCACTAAGTTCCTGTTTTGGGTTTAATGCTTATACTGTTCCTGCTTTGGGTTATAATGCATAAACTGTTCCTGCTTATGTTGTACGTTTCGGTTGGTTCTGTTAAGTGTGTCACAATTGTTTTTATATGAACGGTGTGGCCTGAGCTCTTCCGGGTGTGTATGGTATGATCTGATTTGCTGAGTGTTTTATAATGGATGTGTTACAATGGTGTGATTTGGCTTTCCAAAGTGTGTTACTATGTGTCTATGGCTGATAGTGTGTATTACAATATGTTCTGTATAGCAGATATGCTACAATACATTTTTATAAAGTAAATCCAATCCTGTCGTCACTCCTAAATTTGAAATAAGTTAAAATCAAATTTCAAGAAAGTGAGTGAAGCTGCCTTATAATTGATAACAAATCATCCAATAAAGATGCAACGAATGAAATCCAATACCAACGGCAAAAAAAAATCAAAATACAAAACTCAACCATCCTTGAATCGTAGATATAAACTTCTTTTAATGCTTGACAGTTGTATCTCATGATTCTCATTCTCTCATTAGCGTCGAACGGATTTCGTCGTTCGAAGCCGGTACTCGCCCCGTGTATCTCAATGATGTACTAGTAGCTTAGTCTAGCTTGTTGTATAACGTAAAAAACATCGTGAATTCAGAAAAAAATCACTGAATTATTGAATTATCTTCAATAAATAAATGAAAACTGTTCCATTTAGCAGGGACGCTCCTCAGTTATACGTAATTGATCCACAAACGAGGCTATAACTGGAATTTCGCCCGTCATTCCATAAGCTTTTAGCGGTCGGTCTGAGCCTCCTTTTAAATTAAATATAATTCCCTCTGTAATACTAGAAAATCCACGGGCATTCCCGCAACACAGCCTCGAATGATTACTTTGTTTGAGCTTTCGTCAAAAAGTGAAGCGTAGAATTGTTGGCTAACGATTGCCATTATTTCTGCCTGTAAATAAAATGTGTGAGTAAGTGTATGGAATTTATCAAGCGACATTCATTTTCCTAACTACTTTTTTTATTTCACAGTCGCAATTTGTTTTGTTGAAGTAGATTAATTAGTGCTATTTAAATTTTGAAATTGTGGATTATATTTCAGCGTTAATAAGATTGTTTAATAAAGAGATCGTGCTATCATTTGATAATTATTGAGTAAATTGGAAACATACCTTAAAAATTTTATCATAGTTTATGGATAATACGAAATGAATGATACGATATTTTTCTTTTTTTATAAGTCTTCCTAAAATTACTGTAAGTAATGAAATGGTTGACTATGCATTATCTAGGTAAAATCAATCCTACAACCCTGGTCCTGATGGAATCCCAGCTTCAGTATTGGTTCATTGTAGGGATACACTTGTCCCTTTCCTAGCAAGGATATTTAAATTATCGCTAGCATCGGAAATATTTCCCACCCTATGGAAATCATGCTGGTTTTTGCGGTACACAAAAAAAGAACAAAGCATGTTATTACAAATTATCGTGGCATAATAAAGAGTTTTGACGTTTGACATTTAACGTAAAAGTCGCATTCGCGTTTCGCTCCGTATATTTTCTTGAAAATCGCGCTGTTTATCACACTATTTTCCGGTTTCTATATAATCACAGTATTTTAGAACACCGTTCCATTGCCGTTCAATAGTGCGTTTATCTCTGCTGACAATAAAATTTGCGTAAATTTCGTTTTTCGGATCGCATCGGAGTTCGCGCGTCCTAACCGCCATCGCTCTTGTTGCTGCAATGAAAACCTGCACCGCTCCCGTAGAATGGCCCGTATTTGCATCGCCTGCACTATGGAAATTGTGGAGGCATCTATCAGCTGCTGCCTGTGCGACTCTCCATTTCACCAGCGCTGCACTTCGGTTCCTGCTGATCTGTTCCTGCGCATTGCGGAATATAAAGAATTGCACTGGTGCTGTATTGGCTGCAACAAAGTATTTATGAATCCGCGCACCAAGTTCGTAAAAGACGCAGCCATGCAATCTGGCTTCCAGGCGGCAATAACAACAGTCGCCGAAAGCATCAAGACCGTTATGGAGCCATTGACTAATGAAATTAAAACTGGGTTTGCACGGATGAGCCAGCTCGATCTAAAAACTCCACGAAGTAGCCACCCCCCCCCCCCCCCCCCCCCGCTAAAATTCGTCGCATAAATCGGTCAAAACGTTTGTTCTCGGAAGTCGCTACTGACAACCGTACGTTGTTTACATTTGGCGCCAGACCCATCAACACCCAAAACAATAACAACCAGAACCAATATAATAAGCCGATCGATGATATGTATCGCAAAAATCGAGCTACACCCATGATAACAGGCACAAATAAAGATACAACTACATTTCCGATCAAAATAGTCCCCGCTCAGTCTACGGTGCAAAAGTGCGCATTGTATATTTCCCGGCTCGATCCAGATACATCCAGTGACCAAATAGTGCAAATGGTCAAACATTCTTTGTCCATTGAGGATGTCACTGCATATTGCCTTATACGACAAGGCACAAACACAGCAACACTCTCATTTCTATCCTTTAAGGTGTTAGTGCCTCTTACTCAACATGAAAGGGCTCTTTCCCCCGATACTTGGCCGCTTGGTCTATCGGTGCGTGAATTTGTCGACTACCGAGCTCAACAACCAGGTGCAAATTTTCGTCTACCGCCAATGAGACTTTCAACACCTACAACCCTATCTACAGCGCAGGATATTCGATCACCACAGCTGTTGGATCACACAATACTTTCAGCACACACTCCACGCACTTCACCCACACCGCAAACCCACTAATTATCAACACCGATAAACAATTCACACACATCACGCACACTCGCACGCTCGCTAATCAGCTGTACACCGCATATGAGCCAAATAACGCCGAAACAACTTTTGTTGATAATTTACGCACTCACCTGATGATTGTTCCTCCAACAACAAACAACTTTACCACCACTGAAGCAGTCTGTAGTAACGGCATCTCGTGCAGGCTACTTAACGATCGTGAACCCAACACTACGCAACATCAGCAGCACTATTGCTACAGTACAGATCCTACACTAACACAAACGCACGACGGTCATGTCATTCCTGCAGGGGTTGCCTCCTTAAATAATACTGACAATTTGTTATTTTTATATCAAAATGTAAGAGGACTGCTCTGTAATGGGATGGGATCCGAAGCCCTCCGAGGGATAACATAGGCTCTCCCATCCAACTCCTATTCCGACACGTCCTCGTCGTGCAGAGTGGTAACATGTGCCTTCATATATCCTAGCTTGGGTACACGGGCTAGATCCAACCCCTTGGGCGGATGGTGGCATATGGCGAACCAGGAGGAGGGTGGGTATCCCGTGAAACTGAGTGCCTGAACGTCGGGGGGGCAATCCGACGCTAAATAAAACGGCCACGTGGGCGCAGGGCCAGTCACCCAGTCCCATGGAACAACTGACTACAGAAAGCATGAGAAGGATACGAAACGGACTTAACGATACCGACCCAACGCAATGCCCCCGGACAACGATTAAAATGGGCTCATGGAACGTACGCACTCTTAGCAAAGCCGGAGCCTTGAAACAACTTGATGACGCCCTAGCCACATTGAGCATGGACCTCGTAGCTCTACAAGAGATTCGGTGGCTAGGGAACGGTGTGCACAACAGGCGTGGTAAGCAATGCTACGATATTTACTACAGCTGCCACGACCGCCACTACGTGCTCGGAACGGGTTTCGCCGTAGGTCCCCGGCTGAAATCCGTAATCATAGATTTCAAGGCTATAAACGATAGGCTATGCACCCTGCGCATGCGAGGCAAATTTTTTAATATAAGCCTCATAAACGTTCACGCCCCTACCGAAGATAAAGAGGAAGAGGAGAAGGACCTTTTTTACGGCCGCCTCGCTAGAACTATAGATGCGTGCTTCAGGCATGACCTCAAAATCATCCTGGGGGACTTCAACGCAAAAGTCGGTAGGGAGCCAATGTACCACCAATACACTGGCTGTCACAGTCTGCATGAGCACAGTAACGATAATGGTAGTAGATTGGTCCAGTTCGCCGCAGCGAACAATCTGGTTGTAGGAAGTACCAAATTTGCGCGGAGGGACATCCACAAAATGACGTGGGCGCACCCGGATGGCGAATCCTTCAACCAGATCGACCACGTGTTAATAAGCCGCCGACGACAGTCGAGCCTGTTAAACGTCAGAACTTATCGAAAAGCCAATATCGATTCCGATCACTACTTGGTTGGCTTAGTGATACGTTGTAGAATCGCCCGCCCCCGCACCAATGGGGGCGGAGAAAACACGCAGCCTCGGCTCAACACGGACTCTCTAAGGGACATTACTGTCCAACAGGAATTCAAAGCCGCTTTAGACGAGTCTCTACTACCAGAAAACAGATATGAAACTACGAGCGAGAGGTGGAACGCTCTAAAAACAAAAATAATAAACTGTGCAAGAAATATACTCCCACCACGTCGTGGCAACACCAAATCTGGCTGGTTCGACGATGAATGCAGACAAGTGACCGAACGTAAGAATACTGCATACCGAGCAATGCAGCAACGGCATAGAACGCGGGCATGCGCAGAGGAATATTCACGGCTCAGACGCGAAGAGAAAAGAGTTCACCGCTCCAAGAAGCACGCTTTGGAAAAGCAAAACATGCGGGAACTCGAGCAAACCAGAGAGGCGTACGGACCGACACGAAAGTTTTACCAAGCGATAGCAGGTCACCGAAACAACGTTGTACCTAAGGTTACCTGCTGTCGCAACAAGGATGGAGATCTGGTTAGTAACCAGCCAGAGGTCCTCTCGCGGTGGGCTCAGTACTTTGATGAATTACTCAACGACCAGCTAAACGAACAGCTAGAAGCGCCACTAGCAGAATGTGTCATGCTAATGCCACCTAGCATAGAAGAAACACGAAAGGCTATCCGTCGGCTGAAAAATAACAAGGCACCCGGAACTGACAGAATTTCAGCTGAACTGGTCAAGAATGGAGATGCACGACTAGGAAACGAGATTCATCAAATTGTTACTGAGGTGTGGGATAGCGAATCGATGCCTTGTGATTGGAATCTCGGCATCATCTACCCCGTATACAAGAAGGGAGGTAGGTTGGACTGCAACAACTATAGGGGTATTACGGTGTTGAATACCGCCTATAAAATATTCTCCCTGATCCTTCAGGATCGCCTTGTCCCGCACGTCGAAGAGATAGTTGGAAGCTATCAAAGAGGATTCCAAAACGGAAAATCAACCACTGATCAGATCTTCACCATACGGCAGATCTTGGAGAAGATGGCTGAATACAGACACGACACATACCATCTCTTCATAGTCTTCAAAGCCGCATACAATAGCATAGCCAGGGTAAAACTGTACGACGCTATGAGCTCTTTTGGAATCCCGGCCAAACTGATAAGGCTAGTTAGAATGACTATGACCAACGTCACATGCCAGGTGATGGAAAACTCTCAGGACCTTTTGCTACCACCAAAGGTCTGCGCCAGGGGGACGGGCTTGCCTGTCTCCTATTCAACTTGGCGCTAGAGAGGGCCATCCGCGACTCGAGGGTGGAGACTACGGGAACCATCTTCTATAAGTCAACCCAGATCCTGGCATACGCTGATGATATAGACATCATTGGTTTGCGGCTCTCCTATGTAGCAGAAGCCTACCAAGGGATCGAGCAGGCGGCAGAGATCCTAGGAATGCAGATAAACGAGGCAAAGAATAAACTGATGGTGGCAACATCAGCGGGCCTACCAATAAATAATCAGAATCTACGTAGGCGTGATGTACAGATAGGTAAACGTACTTTTGAAGTCGTCCCAGAATTCACCTATCTTAGGTCAAAGGTCAGCAACGACAATAGCATGGAAGCTGAGTTGCGCGCAAGGATGCTGGCTGCCAACCGGTCATTCTACAGCCTGAAAAAGCAGTTCACCTCAAAGAACCTGTCGCGACGGACGAAGCTGGGACTATATAGTACCTATATAGTACCAGTACTCACATACGCCTCTGAGACATGGACACTGTCCAAATCTGACGAAACCCTCTTAGCCGCGTTCGAGAGGAAGATGCTCAGAAGGATAATTGGACCCGTATGTGTGGAAGGACAATGGAGGAGCCGCTATAATGACGAGCTATACGAGATGTACGGCGACCTCACTGTCGTACAGCGTATCAAGCTCGCCAGGCTCCGGTGGCCATGTTGTACGCATGGAAACGGACGACCCAGCCCGTAAAGTCTTTTTAGGCCGTCCACAAGGACAGAGGAGGCGTGTTAGGCCCAAATTGAGGTGGCAAGATGGCGTGGAGGCATCCGCCATTAAGGCCGGGATAACGGACTGGAAGACGAAGGCGCGAGACCGTGAGCAACCACACGATTTTGTGCAACAGCACAATTTTGTGGTACCGCACAATTTTGTGCGCGCACTATTCTGTGCTAGAGCACAATTTTGTGCGCGCACTATTTTGTGTTATGACGCAATTTTGTGCGCAAGAAATTTTGCGGTAGAGCACAATTTTGTGGTAGAGCACCATTTTGTGATAGACCACAATATAGTGGCAGAGCACAATTTTGTGGCAGAGCACAGTTTTGACCTAGAGCACAATTTTGTGTGCGCACAGTTTTGCGCAACTGTAGTAAGTGTGTTACCACATTGAATGTGCGGTTCTATATTCTCGTGCTACGTCGGTTTGGTTCTGCCGACAGTTTTTGTGATATCCTTTTTTAATTGAGCTTAATTGTTGGGCTACGTACGAAAAATGTGCTGCATATTAACAGAATACTACGCACAGTTTTCTTATAACCCGTTATTGTTTTCTTCTGATGTTTAAAATTGTTAAAATATTATGATTTTGAATATAAAATACAAAATTTTATTCACTTTGGCCAAATGAAATCAGTTCCATCGAATCGATGACATTAAAGATCTTGTTACTGCTGTTATTGTAAGTTTTAATCTTTTTCTTCTTCTATTTGGCGTAACGTCATATGCGGTCTTGCCGGCTCATAGAGGCTTTCGAGAGTTTATCCATTATCACGCAGCCGTATAGTCAGTCCATGCTACGGGGAGACGGTTGTAGGCTTGAACCCATGACGGGCATGTTATTGAGTCGTTCGAGTTTACGACTGTACCACGGGACCACCCCTCTTATTAGTTTTAATCTTATATAATATCACTAGCTGGCCCGACATACTGAGTTACTCAGAAAAAAAACTAAAATATTCCATTATTACTTTTTTACTTGGGATATTTGTATCGTGCCCGTCGTCGATAGGGGATCTCAGGATCCGATCATCGAGTGTACACCGCCAGCCACCTTACACTAAGTGTCAAAGTGCTGCATACAACACAACAACAATCCTGCTCTTTGTATGGGAATTAGAAAATCATGATTAAATTAATTTTAGTGTAATATTTGAACGATTTTTATGTCTTAAAACCTATTCTCATACCACCATAAGGTGTGCGCAAAGTTTCGTTGAAAATGATCTAGCCGTTTCGGAGGTTGCTCGCCACAAACACCGTGACACTAGATTTTTTTATACATAGAAGAAGATTACAGGGTTTACCTAGCCAATCGGGCATCGTAAAGGCGTTATTAGCCGCCGTAAAAACTTATGTGGTGTTGCACAAAATCGTGCGGTTCCACAAAATTGTGTGATTGCACAAAAAAGGTACCACAATTTTGTTTAGTGAGCAAGTGTGCTCGCACATATTGATGTGCTATGCGTGCGTGGTAGCACTGTGCTACTTGACCCATCACTAGATTTGGCTCGTCTTATAGTGTGTCTCGTCGCGTAAATAAAAAGTGGAAATAAAGGTTCACATCGTATTACACTTTAAGCTCTTCGTGTAAAATGCTGATGGATATCCAATCCTCTGATCATTCTCATTCCCAGGTATTGTAGTAAGTAACCGATAAGCAATTTAAAATGAAAATCATATTCTGTTAAAAAAAACTTTGATTGATTGCCATCCGTTGTAGAATATCACGCATAAGAAAGTGTTAAGATATCGGCCTGATTTTTTCAGAAGTCAAGAGTACTCTCAAAAAATAAGTGAAGAAAGTGGTATTCTGAGTGGTATATATGGTTTCAAAATTTTACAGAAAGCCTCTAAGTGAGAAAATTGGCGAAAATATATAGGAAAATATGAGTCCGACTTTGAGAAGCCGCCAGCAAACAAAAACTAAAACACATGCTACATGCCATCTTCGAGGATCTTCTTATCTTCTTCTTTGGCAAAACAACCGATGTCGGTCAAGGCCTGCCTGTACCCACTAGTGAAGTGAGCTTGGCTTTCAGTGACTTATTGTTACCATAGCAGGTTAGTCAGTCCTACGTATGGGGGCACGGTCTATTCGGGACTTGAACCCATGACGGTTTGAAAAGTCCAGCTGTCAAATCGGCATAGTCAGACGTGTTTACGTATAGCTCCTTGATTTATTTTCCGTATTTCGGTTATTTTAACAAACAATCAGTTTTCTCTAAGTAAAGAAGTTGTGTAGTGAGCTTGCCCACAACGTATTATACATACTGTTATTTAGTGAACTACTACTAATACGATATGAACTATATTAGTATAAGTTAGAATAGTAATGTGAGTGCAGACTGTTTTTGGCTATTGTTAGAATTAGTATAAAAGGGGCTCAATCCTCATCTCGAGATTCATTCCCCGACAGTACGTCGAAGAAACACATTTAAACACAACACAGTTTTGGCGACGAGGATATAAGGTAAACTTGTGAAACCTCTCTCTAATCAGTCGTGCGTTTTGATCAACGTCGGATCAAATCGTTATCAGTCGGTCAGTCAGTCGATCTCGTGTCTGAGATTAGTGCGGTGTAGTGTTGTGTTAGTGTGCAGAGGCAACTTAGGATGCCCGACGGGGAAGAGCCAAAGCCGTCAACGTCAGGCTTAGGGCATATAAAAATGGCAATGTCAATGTTTGGCCACATGGAACCGTTCGTCGTTGGTGAAAATTTCGACGAATATGAAAATCGCCTGAAGCAGTTCTTCATCGTAAACGACGTAGAAGAAGGTAAAAAAGTGCCAATGCTGGTTACAATGGCGGGTCCA
Organism: Anopheles merus; assembly: GCF_017562075.2. Lineage (NCBI taxonomy): Eukaryota > Metazoa > Arthropoda > Insecta > Diptera > Culicidae > Anopheles > Anopheles merus. Next base: position 59,879,523 of record NC_054082.1, on the reverse strand, counting down.
TCATTATATTCCATGGCATCACGAATATGTTCGCCAGATGATCCGTGTTCTAAATCGTATAAGGACCTGATCAAACTGTTGAAACAGCACTTAGCCCCAAAAGTTAACGTGGTGGCAGAGCGATACAAGTATCGCAAATGCGAACAAGCGATAGGTCAAACAATAACAGAGTTTATTATCGAACTAAAAGCGTCCTCACAATCTTGTGATTTTGGAACGTTTTTGCAACAAGCGCTACGCGATCAATTCGTAGCAGGGGTGCATAACTCCGGGTTGCGCACTAAACTCCTTACCGAAGAAGGTCTCACCTTCGAAAAAGCGTGTGAGATTGGCAGAAGCTGGGAAGCGGCGGAGCACGAGTGTAAAGAGATGCAGGGAGCATCAAAACTGGCAACGCTAAAGCCACGCACAGCTTGGAAGCCGTCAGAGAAAATGCCAGCTAAACAGAATAGAAAAGGGACAACGCATGCGGGATCTAAGCCTTCATCGGAACGCGACAAAAACTGTTTTCGATGTGGTAGGGCTCACAACCCAGAATCTTGTCCTGCCAAACAATGGACGTGTTACGCATGCGGAAAGGTTGGTCATGTGTCATCGTTGTGTCGGTCAAAAAACAAAAAAAATCGAGTGGCTGAGCTCGTGGACGCTACGGAGCAGATGAACCTGAACCAGTTGAAAGATGCTGACGATACATCGAAACCAACAACGTGCCAGAACGTGAAGTTCACCGGTACGATTTGCAGTGCCAGCGGTGCGAGTTCAACGCGCACAGATATACCAGCGACAATGGAGCTGCAAATTGAAGGTGTGATGGTGTGTTTCGAGGTAGACACCGGCGCGTGCGAATCGGTGATATCGAGAGAGACGTACGAGGAGAAACTCTCTCACGTGCAGTTGCGGAAGACGACAAAGGTGTTTCAAACGGTGTCAGGGCAAACTATTCGTCCGAAAGGAGAGCTACTAGTACAAGTGAGGAACAGGTATGGCAATTTCGTTTGGCTAAATATTTTTGTTCTAGAACCAGAAAAAAATAAGGTGCTTACACCACTCCTCGGTCGCTCAAGTTTAGATATAATCATGCCAGAATGGAGAAAACTGGTAAGTCTCAATTTTTCGTCTATTGATGCTATTCAACACAATTTTAAGTCTGAAATTCAACACAAATACCCATACGTAATTACGGGGGATGCCAGTCAGGCAATTGAAGGGTTTACAGCGGATATAATCCTTACATCAAGATGCTACAGTACAGCAAGATGCTGTACCCATATTTCATAAACCATACACTGTACCGTTCAAATTTCGTGAAAAAGTAGAAAAGAAAATAGATAGCATGGTGGAAAGCGGAATCTTAGTCCCAGTACGTACGTCCACATGGGCTAGTCCTATAGTAATAACACCAAAAAAAGATGGAACAATTCGAATTTGTTTAGATGGGAAAGCTACATTGAATCGATTTATTTCCACGGAACATTATCCGTTGCCGGCTATTGATGACATACTAGCCAATTTGTCGAATTTTATTTATTTTTGCAAAATCGATTTAACCGGGGCTTACCTACAGGTACGTTTGTCCAACTCAGCGCAAGAGTTATGTACCGTAAATACCCATCGAGGATTGTTCAAATACACAAGAATGCCTTTTGGTATAAGTTCAGCGCCGTCTGTATTTCAATCTATAATAGATCAAATACTACTCGGGACAAAAGCTATTCCTTATTTAGATGATATTCTAATTGGTGGAAGTACCATAAGTGAATGCAAAGAAAATTTATTCCAGGTGTTGTTTAAATTAAATAAATATAAAGTTCAAATTAATTGGGCTAAATCGCGATTTTTCCAAACAGAAATCGAACACCTCGGGTTCATGCTAACAAGCGAGGGAATACGTCCATGTAAAGGTAAAGTGGAAGCAATCTGTCTTGCTCCAGCACCTAAAGATATTGGTCAGTTACAGTCATTTTTAGGTCTGTTAAACTACTACCACAGATTTTTGCCGAATTTGTCATCGGAGTTACATCCGTTATATAATTTGCTAAAGAGAGATAGCAAATTCACATGGTCCAACGAGTGCGAGACAGCGTTTAAAAAATGTAAGGAGCTCTTGGTTTCTAACGATGTGTTGGAACCCTACGATCTAAAAAAGCCACTTATACTAACAACGGATGCCAGTCCGTATGGGGTAGGTGCCGTGTTATCGCACATAGTGGATCAAGTAGAGAAGCCTGTGTACTTTGCCTCATCAACACTAACAAGCGCGCAAATTAACTACGGGCAAATACATAAAGAAGCTTTAGCGGTTGTGTTCGGCGTAAAAAAAAATTCATAAGTATTTGTATGGTACGAGTTTTACTCTCGTTACGGACAGTTCTTCGCTGAGGCAAATTTTTAACCCACACAAGGGATCGTCCGCTGTCGCAATTTCTAGATTGCACAGATGGGCAGTAATTTTGTCGAATTATTCCTACAACGTGGTACATAGGCCAGGTAAAGGTATTAGTCATGCCGATGCATTATCTCGTCTACCATTGCCAATCAAAAATCGTATTGAGCACATATCGGTTGCAGATAATAACCTGCAACAATTTATTGGTGTGGAAGAAATAGAGGAAGAGCAGCACAAGGATGCTGTTATCAGTAACATTATTAATTGGACTATAAATGGTTGGCCAAAAGAAGTAGTAGAAGAAATGAAACCGTATTAAAAAATGGTACAGAATTTTGAGGTCGAAAATAATTGTCTCTATTTTGAAGATCGGGTAGTAGTGCCAAAGTCACTACAAAGTCGAGTGTTACAAAAATTGCATGAAAATCATGATGGGGTTATAAGAATGAAAATGATCGGTCGATCATATTTTTGGTAGAAAGGTTTTGACAAAGATGTACTAAATACACTTAAATCTTGCCCTATTTGTCAAAAAACTCAAAGGGTACCAAAAGAGACAGTTACATCAAGTTGGCCTTCAGCTACACATGCCTTTGAACGCATTCATTTGGATTTATTCTATTTTGACCGAAATACTTTTTTGATAGTAGTGGATGCTTATTCAATATTTATAGATGTTAAATCATTACGTAAAACGTGTACCGAGAGTGTATTGGAGCGTTTAGATGAAATCTATACGTATTTTGGGTTCCCAAATGAAGTGTGTTCGGACAATGGTCCACCCTTCAACTCCTCAGGTTTTATAGAAGCCTGTAAGGCAAATAATATAAAGGTGTTGAAATCTCCTCCTTATCACCCCCAGTCAAATGGATTAGCGGAGAGGGGAGTTCAGACAATTAAAAAAATGTTGAAGAAGTATCTGATTGACGAGCGATTGAAACAAATACCACTTCAGAAAAAATTAACAAAATACTATTCAATTATCGCAATACTCCATCTACATCTACTGGTAAAACTCCTTCTTCATTATTATTCAGTTATGTGCCACGCACATTATTAAATACGAGCAACCCGGTTAAGCTATCTATACAAAATGATAAAAGATGCGTAACTATACTTCCCAAAACGAATTGCATACCTAAACAAGTAAGTCCCACGCATACATACAGCCACGGAGATAAGGTATTCTATAGAAACCATATGGAAGAATATGTTAGATGGATACCAGCGGTGGTATTAGAGAAAATAAGCCCAAACACTTATTTGATTAATTTACAGGGCAATGTGAGAATGGTTCATACAAATCAGATTCGGTTTTCTGAGCTTGCAGACCAATACCATCCAACCCTTCCGTTAATAGAAAGTAATTCAGTTCCGCCGGTCTCATGGTACAGTCGTCAACTCGTACGACTTAACAACATGCCCGTCATGGGTTCAAGCCCCAAATAGACCGTGCCGCCATACGTAGGACTGACTATCCTACTATGGGGGGAAATCAATAAGTCACTGAAAGCCAACCCCACAAGTGGGTTGGCAGGCCTCTTTGAACCTCTAGCAAAAGAAATTCGTACTGGTCTATCGCAGCTTAATGAATCGCAGAAGAGAACACCACTGAGCAGTCACCCTCCTGCCAAATTGCGCAGAGTTTTACCAGCCAAGAGATTATTCTCCGAGTTGGTCAGTGCTACAAACACTTACCCTGTTTTCTCGCTTGTCGACAAAAGAACAACAAACATAAAAAATAACAATATCAACAACAACATAGCCGTACCGTCACTTGCTGAGCACAACAATATTAACATCACAAATAACATCACTTCTAGCCTATTCTAGAAGTGGCTCGGAATCTATTTATGGCACGGATAACGATTCTCCAAACCTTCCAACCGTTCAAAACCGCTTTGTACCCAAAATGTGGCTTCATTTAGCTAACATTGCTCCTGGCACTTCCTGTGAACAAATCGTGGAATCTGTGAAACGAAGGCTGGCCACAACCGACGTCATTGCATTTAGCTTGATGGGCAAAAATTTCGACACCGATGTCGTTTAAGGTTCGCATCCCGGCTCATCTTCGTGAATCTGCGTTATCGTCTTCGGTTTGGCCTTCTAATCTACGTGTACGTGAATTTATACTACGTGATAACCGTCCAGCCTCATCCTATCCTTTGGCTTGTCTCACACCGATGAATGCACATGAAACCCCACTTCAAAGCATCAATGCAGTGCCAATTGATAATATTCCGAAACCGGCAGAGCAAACCATCAATGAAAAGCCAAATAGTTCATCACCTAGTAATGTACAACCAATAGAGCACGATATGGAGCATTCACCTATCCCAGCTGATCGTACGGCTCAAAACAATGACGTTCATCACGAACACAGCTCATGAAGCTTACGCACACAAGAAGCATCAGCCAGTCGCTATTCGCACACTAACACTTCACATGTAATGACCACGCACGCACTAACACAGCAACTCACTTGAGAATGTTTTCAGTTCGCGATATTAAAAACATTTCACATGCCAAACCGACTGACACTGCTTTGAAACCATGTGATATACATTTTCACTACCAAAATGTTAGAGGACTACGTACCAAACTCACAGAATTCGGATTGAACACATTTGACGCTAAATATCAGATAATAATACTCACCGAAACCTGGCTTGACAATTCAATTCTATCATCGCTACTGTTTGACCCGGGCTATTCGGTGTATAGATGTGATCGTAGCTTGTCTAATAGTATGCATACTCGTGGTGGTGGCGCACTGATCGCATGCTCATCCTTATTGAACACCCGTGAACTCACTCTACCTCGTAACTCACTTGAGCAAGTGTGGGTTACCGTTCGCCTATCATCTTGCACGATATTCATCGGGATTGTTTACATTCCTCCTAATCGAGCTAACGACACAGATACTCTTACATCTGTGATTGAAAGTGTAAGTGCAATAGTAAACCATGCAAAAACTAATGATCTTATATTTTTGTTTGGAGATTTTAATTTTTCGGCAGTATCGTAGTCACTATCACAACACACATTTGGTCACTCATCATCGTTCGCGCACTATGTGGCAAATTCATCATCTTCGGTCAGATCCCGGTTTTTGGATGAAATTAACGCTAGCGATCTTTATCAAATAAGCTGTATCAAAAACTCGCTTAATTGGCAGCTCGACTTAGTATTCGCAAATTTGATTGCCGCAACTTACTGCATCGATTTGCACCCCTGCCCAACACCACTAGTCTCTCCGGACCTGTATCATCCAGCCGTAGATTTAACGGTTCGAATTCCAAGCACAATGCCTAATCCTACACTGACTCAGGCAAGTAGACCTAGGATGAATTTTTATAAAACCAATTTTACTCGGCTTGATGAGCTCATAACCAATTTTAATAGCCAGTTCAGAATTAGCCAGTTTAATTCTGTTGATGAAGCTTTATCGATATTTATACGCTTTCTTTTATCCTCGTTTGATTCGTGTGTACCAATTATCACACCAAAGAGCGGCCCTGCTTGGTCTGACCGCCACCTAAAAAAACACAAAAGAGCTAAGGAAGCTGCATTAAAAAAAAACGAAGTACCGATCACCTGTTAACAAAAGCATATTAAATGAAACAACTCGCTTGTACCGTAGTTACAATAAAATACGCTACGGTGGCTACTTGTCTCGGTTGGAGAAGAATTTCATCAAAAGGCCCAAAGCTCTCTGGAGTTTTCGTAAGAAACACAATAATACAAATGTGACACCTAAATCGATTTACCACAAAGACCTACCTGGTTCAACTGCTTCAGATATTTGTGATATATTTGCGTGTAGATTCGAGGAGGCATACACAATCTCAACTGCTGACGACAATGTTATCACCAACGCTTTAATTAATACTCCTAATGATGTCATCGACCTTAATTTAACTAATATATCGCAATAATCTGTTCTAAATGTGCTCAAAGCAGTCAAGCCCAAAGCTAGTCCTGGCCCAGATGGTATTCCTTCTATCATTCTCAGCCGAAGCTGTGAGTCCATTGCGCCGATCTTAACCAATTTTTTTAATTTTTCACTGCAACAAGGAGAATTCCCCTCTATTTGGAAGAGTTCATGGATTGTCCCCATATTTAAAAAAGGTGACAAGGAAGATGCAGCCAACTATAGAGGCATAACATCGCTCAGTGCTGGGGTCAAAGTTTTTGAGAAAGTGATCCAAACAAGTTTACTCACGGCTTCATATCACTATATTAGCCCTCAACAACACGGTTTCGTTCCAAAGCGGTCGACGATTACTAACCTTGTTGACTTGTCATCACAATGTCTCCGTAACATGGATAGCAGGATGCAAACAGATGCAGTTTATATGGATTTAAAGGCTGCTTTGATAGCATCGATCACAACATCCTTTTAGCCAAGATGAATTAGTTGGGACTTGGGCGAAACTTAATATGCTGGTTAGAATCGTACCTTGTCAATCGATCGTATGCTGTATCTTTCCAACGGTGCCATTCAAGGTCTTTCATTGCATCATCTGGTGTGCCACAAGGTAGCAACCTGGGTCCACTACTGTTCGTACTGTTCATCAACGACCTATCGTATGTAGTACCAGCAGCGAATCATTTAATGTATGCAGATGACATTAAAATCTTCATGACGATAAAAAATGACACAGACCACTCCGAGCTACAACAATACCTTCTCGATTTTCACCAATGGTGGAATCGAAACCGCCTGAGCCTCTGCATTGAAAAATGCCGAGTCATTTCATTCACACGAGCACGAGAAATTAAGAACACCAGCTACACAGTCAACGGTTTACCAATAGAACGCACTAATGCTATGAAGGATCTCGGAGTCATACTTGATTCAAAGCTGTCATTTGACCAGCAAACGGAGGAGGTAATTACCCGAGGTAATCAATTGCTTGGCATGTTGTTTCGGATAACAAGAGATTTCAAAGACCCAGTCTGCATCAAAGCGTTATACTGTGGTATTATCCGCCCGGTACTCGAATACGCCTGTGTCGTCTGGAAGCCCTCAACCCAAAGACTTCCTGAGAGAATGGAATCGATACAGCGTCGCTTATCCCGATACGCAACACGCTTGTTACCTTGGCCACCTGGCAGTCAGTTACCACCTTATGAAACGCGACTTCTGCTCCTTGGACTGCAACCGCTCCACATCCGACGCCGTACCGCACAACAACTGTTTGTGGCTGGTTTACTGCAAAGTAACATCGACTGTTCATCTCTGCTCCAGTAGTAAAACTTTTACGCGCCTGCTGTTCAGCTTCGCTCTCGTCCGTTACTTGCCCTGAACCGTAGTCGAACTGGATATGGATCTAGAGACCCCCTCAACTCCATGATTAGGGTGTTTAACGAAGTTCGTCATTTGTTTGATTTTGGAACCTCAGTGCAATCCTTTAAAAACTGCCTTAGAAGCGAATTATTAAGACGATCTTACTACTTATTTTAATCTAATATTAGACTTAAGAACATTCACACGGATCCATTGTTATCCATTGAACGAGTAATAAACAAATTAAATAAGGTTAGATAAAAAAGAAGGATTAGCAGAAAAGTATTTCTTTTATTGGTTTCGTATTTCTTAGCTTGAACCTTGAAAGCTAGATACCTATTATATCCCTAAAATTACGTGGTTTGATTCTTTATAAAAAACAGATAAATTTATGTTTGCTAAATAAGAATATATCAGCTTCATCGAGTAATAAAACATCTCAAATAACTCAAACAGGGATAAAACATCCTTTTTTGTTTGCTGTTACAAATGGGTTTAAATATTATTTAGTTTTCTACTGTTATATCAACTGGGGTGGAGCAGTAGATATGGCTATCCGACTGAAATGTTTTTTTTTTTTTTATATGAAGTTTTCAACTACATATCCCACTGCTCGACTTTTTGACCACGTCGCTATGGCGGCAAACACATTTCCACTCCATTGTCAAATCGATCGGTTAGCGAAGATTGAGAAAACGCAATTGGATAACTTTGGTATTTTGCTAACTAAATTATCCACTCCGTTATCGACTTTCGTTCCCGATCAGGCCCATTGTTCTTTGCAAGCCATTTGTCCTGTGGCTTGCAATTACCTTATAATGAGTAGTCTCAGATTACTTAAAGCTTAAAAATTATCTGTTCATTTAATTATATATTGTCTGTTACAAATGTGGTTTAGAGTTCTTTATAAAGATTAGTAATATGAATGAATTTTAAAAGTTTACGCAGGCAATCGCTGTCTGATGAGAGGATCGAGTAGATGCTGTGGTCCAAAAGTTGAAACTGCATAGTGGTGGGCTGGTTTTTTGCAATAAAAAGGTGTGGGTGAGTCGGATTTGTCCAATACGAAGTCGTGATGGAATTCTCTGGTCTTGGTGTGGTCTTTCTATGGTGGTGTTGAGATCTTGATGGTTCTCACGAAAGAGCGACCACTGCGAACCCAATAACCATTCCAACTATTGGCGATGACGGCTTTGCTAAGGCAAATGAAATCACAGCGTAGAAGTGTTATGGCAGCAGGTCGGGTTTTTGAATTCGGCCGGGCGGGGTGAATTCGATGTACTGCAGAATTGTTGAATGTTCGAGTCATGGGTGGTTCCAGATTCAAGTGCTTGAAGGACACTTGCACTGTAGGTGAATATCACGTTGGGTTTGTGTCTGCGTAGGCTTTCATCAATGTAGTTATGGTGTACCTTCATCTTTAGGCATAGTAATTGAAAATTTAGTGAATGCTGGAGAATTTTCTGTAGCAATAGGTATAATCGATGATGTGGATGAAATGTTTCGGCATAAGTGATGTGTTTTATGGCGTTTATAGCTGCTTCCATCCAAAAATCTGTCACCACAATTTTCACATGTAAACGGACGCTCTCCAGTGTGTATACGCCTATGAACAGTCAATTGGCCACCCTGACTAAATCTTTTATCGCAAAATTCGCAAACATATTTTTTTTCCCCTGAAAAATAATAAGAAACAAACTTAATAAATTTATTACATACTCAACATCATATAAGCTTATATTTTAAACCACATATCCAAAATTCAAACAAAATATTTTGACACATTCAAAACTAAACTAAGCCAAGTATTCCTTACGGTTTTGAATCATATGATGGATTAGTTAACGGGAAGAGGAATGTTTCAAACCGCTAGTGCAATCGTGCGAGCATTATGTGGAGGTTTGCAATCTTTCAATGAAGTGTTGCAACTGAATAGAGGAATTTTGGAAGTGAAGCTCTATTATTCCATTATACAATTTCAAATCATAGAAACCGTGTATCAATGTTCATTCATGTGATTATCTGATCTTTGCATACCACCTTTGTTTGATGCCTAATTAGTTTAATTCTTCTTCTTTTGGCTCAACAACTGTTGTCGGTTAAGGCCTGCCTGTACCACTTGTGGAGTTGGCTTTCAGTGACTTTTGGATTACCCCGCATAGCAGGATAGTCAGTCCTACGTACGGTCTATCTGGAGCTTGAACCCATGACGAGCATGTTGATAAGTCGTACGAGTTGACGACTCTATCATGAGACCGGCTCAGGCGAATTTGCTTAATAAACTTTGGCATTTGTTTAACCATAGTGTCTATGACCAAACAAATACTTATTTTGATCTGCTTGTCGAATTAGCATGACATTTTTATCATAGCTGCATCTTCTTGTTGGTTCACTGAAAACATTTTTTTTCTGGAATTTTGAAAATTGTCTAACAGTATTTCTACGACCGCCTATTTAAAAAAATTTACACATCAGCCATTTAAAAAGATTCTGATAATCGGACCCACAGCACGGTTTGCAATCACCATCATCAGAACCGTTTTTCATCCAGCCATCTTCCTGGTCCTCCATAAATATGTCTATCGTTCCAGAAATGTTTCTTTGGCTTAAGATATTGTATTATCATCAAATTGATTATTCTATTCCACATAACATCTTCTTCTTCTTTTTGGTGTAACGTCTTACGCGGATATACTGACCTATAAAGGCTTTCGGGACTTAATTCATTACCACACAGCCGGATAGTCAATCCTTACTACGGAGAGACTGTCCATGGGATCCTTTCCGTTTTAAGTTCGTAGGCTGAAATTTCAGCCTGCCAGCTGTTTGCATTGTATAGCAGTATTCGAGCAGCTATCTATGTGAGTATAATATACAGGTGAGCTTATCCCAAGGTGTATACATTTAGAAGGCTGATTTTTATCGATTCTGTTTCTCAATGAAGATTTTAAGAGTTTGAGTATTCGTCAAGCCTCAAGAAAACTTGTTTGAACAAAAGTTTTCACCCATCCTGTCAAAAAGTGATGTTCAAATTTGGTTATAATGGTATTTTGAGGCTAGCTTTGTGGCTAGAATAATCTAGACTGAAAATTGCAGGCTAGTTTTTTGTGTGGTTTTGTATGGAGTGTTTACATGATTTCAGCCTGTCAAACTGTCAAACTCCATACAAAAAACTAACTAGAATCGTGAAGGGCCCCCATTCTAGGTTTAAGCCCATGACGGGCATGTTATTGAATCGTACAAGTAGACGACTGATCAACTCTGACGAAAAAACGGCAGACTGCATCATCTCCATCTCCAATTTATCTCTATTGAAAAAATCTAGTAAAGGCTGATCAGCGTTACTTTCCAGCGGTAGCTTGGATGTGTTTTGCTTAGTTTACTTCCATACAATGGCAACTACAACGACTATTGAAAAAGGAACGCCGACTTCGTTTTTAGTGTTTTGAAAGGTAAGGAGAAGAATGATACAAATTACAATCATAATTTAATAATTGAACGTTTTTCCGAGGTCTTCTACGACGTGTCAGTAAAATGTTGCAATGAGTGGTCGAAAGAACTGTACAGCAAGCCTCAAAGTTAGAAGAGAGGTGGCTTACTTTAGGTGGCCCCCACTATAAATCCGGATGTATGAAAACGTAGCGACATGCATACATACATGCATACAAAAAGTAACTGAAACAAATAACCTTTTTTTAGGAGTAACGGGTCATGCCGGCCTATACATGCTTCCGATAGTTAGTACCACTTAGCCGGATAGTCAATCCTTGCTTACCCAAGTAGCAGAGCCGAAGTTGTTCAGAGATTTTTCTGTGTGCCAAAGCGAGATGCCCTGTCTTCTCTCTCTAGATTTTGGACAGCAAACCGCCGCGCATGTAGAGGTGTGTGCGTGTGACAAAAAACGATGGATGAAAAACGCGAGGAGCGGGGTCTGAAGTCTTTCGTTGGTCACACACACACATGCATCTACCAGCAGATTGCGCTACACCGTGTCTACCCATCTTTCTCGATCTACCATGATTTTTTCTGCTATCGCACTCATCCGGGTGTTAGGCATCCTCAGCCTGTCCAGAACTTTCGTTGTGGAAGGATGTGCGGGAGTGATGTACAATTTCTTGTGTCCCCTACTTTCCTTGTTTACGTTTTGCGCAGTGTTGCTTCTTTTTCCTTTGTGGAATGATTTATCCTAGCTAACTTGTTGAGGTAAGTTTCTTGATCTCATATGTGCTTCAATGTACTAATGCAACTAATGCTTATCATCTTCTAAGTTACAGGTGCATGCGCCATTCATCAACGCCTACTTGTTGGCATCATCAACAATCTTCAAAGTGGGGGACGGAAAGAAATTGTTTTCCAGTTTTAAAATATTAAGGTAAGTGTTGCTCTCATCATATACGCAAAACTATCCAAAGTAATACGTACTACATACATTAATTATTGGTTAAATTTTATTGACAGCGTTCAGCACAACTCAGCCACAAAGCAACGCACTGGATTACGCTAAGAACCTGTCGAAACGCGCGCAGCCCCCGGGAGCGGTAGGAGAAAGGAACAACGAGAGGAGGAAAAACTAAAGCCAGCGCGCAGCTCTGATGGTACCCAGGACGCGGTAAGAAGAGAAAAGATCGAGAGGAGGAAGAACGGTAAATTTGGAAGGGGGAGACCGTTCTGCCGTCTACACAGTGTGAGTATGCCAAAGCACGTGTTGGAACGGAGAGAAAAAGTATGGAATAAACCGCATGCGAATGTGTGCATACACCAAATGTAAACATGTGTGCCTCATCATTTCTATAAGCAATCCGAAAAGGGGGTGGAGCAAACACATTTGTATGCGTGAGGTGCAGAAGAAATCAGAGCGTTATAGTATGTGTGAACGCGATCGTTCGGGCGGATGGTGTCTATGTGTGCGTGAAACCACATTTCCACTTCTTCTGCAAGTGGGTGCGTAAGTGGGTACATATGTGTACGAGACGATCCCATACAAAACTTCAGCTTTTTGCGGACTGGAAAGGCAATGGTCCATGGGATGGGCATGTTGTTAAGACGTCCGAGTTGACGATAGTACCGCGGGACCCCTCCATGCAACAAGAAATAAAAATAGGAAAACTGAACTGAATGGTTCTATTAGTGAGTCAGACCTGAATTCAGGTCCCGACAAATAAAAGGGAGCAATATCTGGGATCTGGTTCCGGATCTATTCCATCACTCATAAAGAATCTTAATCGGTTCAAGGATCAGTAATGGGGTTCAGTTTCAGTACCGGAAGGTATATGTTGCAGGATCTGCATGAGATCAGGATCAGTTCCAGGACCGTTATGAGTTCTGTGTAAGTTCTGGTGTGGGTTCGGGACCGATTCCAAGGCCGGTACGGATTTTGGAGCCGTTATACCGATACATAAACAATTTCAGTACCGGTAGGGTAAATGTAACAATAGTGGTGCAATTTGAGGGAGTACAGATGTGCTTCAGTAGATTTAAATTATCAAGAAGGTGAATTTATGAATATTTTAATACATGGCAATTGAAATATGTATTACCTTTGCAATCACAACCTTTTTTACCATCAAACACAACAAATTTACGAAAATAGCATATTTTTGTGACGGCTTTGTTGTACCTATAATGGTGGTATGGTACCTATAGTCGTCGTATTGTGTTACTATAGTGGTGATAAACAACGACGCCTCAAAGACTGTGTATAATATATATGAAACTTAGTTTTGATGCTGTCTTCGTATACATAGCAAGAATCCTATCCACAATATTGATTTCTTACATAATTAGACCGTAAAAATGTATAAATTTGAGTGATAAAAATATTGACTTAAAAACAGTACTAAGACTGCCGTCTACCCAAACCAGAAACAGTGTGCTTGATTCGAAGTCAAATTTTCACTCAGTTAGATATTCGAATTTTGGCCTTTTTTGGTAAATTACTTACAGGAAACTCATTTCTGTTGCTTATTTTTGTAAAAAACAATACGGAGGGTTAACAATAAACCAGAAAATGTCTAAAATTCCCTGTTTTTACTAATTTTATTGAATATTACGTCTGTAAGGTTTGGAGATGTAACACAGAATGAACATTTATTAACACATAACCAAAGGCTACTGCAATTCGATGGTTACTATTCTAACAAATTTCATATCAATGGCCTCTATAGAAACATACCTATTTTGCGTAACTACTAGTAAATTTGGCCCGGTTACTGGGTTGTGCTTTGTTGATGCTATTCCCATACCGGTTCTGAAATATATCTTGACTTGATAGGATAAACGTAGGTATAGTGGTGGTAGTACACCGCTGGACATAAAAATAAGAAAAAATTGTGTTTTTTTGTTTTTGGCTCAATGCATGCGCTAGATGTGTCATCGGCAAGAGTGCGAGGCGTACTGAAGTTGCAATCGCCGATTTTTGCCTTTTATACTCCCATTTTTGATGCGCTACTAACATGAGTTACGAGTGCCGATGACGTGTCGCGGCAGTATAAAAGGAGAGCCAAATCGTTTTGCACTTCATTCTTCCTTCAGTGGCCAAGGTTGCTGTTAAAAAAATTCCACAAAATCATCATGGGTCGCGGTAAGCACTGCACACCAGAGGAGCGGAAACACATTCAAATGAAGACAATCTGAAAGGCGTTCGGCCGTTCGCGGACGTTTGTGGACAACGCCATTCGTAGCGAGGCTACGGGTAAGTCGACCGGTCGTCCGCGAAAAACTACGGCTAGCGTTGACGCGCAGATTGTTGAAAAGGTCAGGGCGGACCCTCGCATCAAGCAGGAGATTGGATTGCAAGTTTCGTCGAAGACGGTGTCTCGCCGTTTACGAAAGGCTGGGTTCTGTGCCCGGAGACCACGGAAGGTTCGGAAGCTGCAGCCGCACCACGTAGAAGCGCGCATTCGGTTTGCCGAAGAACATCTCACTAAATCCATCACTTGGTGGATGAAAATATTTTTTTCGGATGAGTCCAGAATCAATCTGGATGGTTCGGACGGCATAAAATACGTCTGGCGCCTTCCCAATCAGGCGTATCATCCGAAAAACACAATAAAAACCCTAAGTCACGGAGGCGGCCACGTAATGGTGTGGGGTTGCTTCTCCTGGCACGGCCCGGGTCCTTTGGTCCGTATCATCGGGACACTGGACTCGGAAGGGTACAGAAAAATACTTAGTCGTAAGATGTTGCCATACGCTCGACAAAAATTTGGCAACGAAGAGCATAACATCTTTCAGCATGATAACGACTCAAAGCACACATCACGAACAGTTAGATGTTATTTGGCAAACCAGGATGTGCAAGTTCTACCGTGGCCTGCATTGAGTCCTGACCTCAATCCGATTGAAAATCTGTGGTCAATTCTTAAGGACAAGCTCAAGAACCAGCATGCATCCTCAGCCGATGAGCTATGGAAACGCTGCGAGGAATTGTGAAAACGCATACCTCCAGAAAGATGCCAGAATATCATCACAGATATGACTACTCGCTGCAAGGCAGTGAAAGACAATAATGGTCAACACATTGACCGTTAGAATGTGTTTTCGCTCGGTGGAACACCGCAACACCACCACCCAACCACCACTTAATCAGCTCTTTTCAGGGCTACCAAAAAAATATGAAAAGAACTATCTCTTTCGGTCAGAAAAAAAAGTTTCTTTTTTTATGTCCACAGGTGTACCAATAGTGATGGTATGGTTCTAAAATGCGCTCCGTACGATAATTTAAGAGAAATTAAGCTATAAATGTCATTATAAAATGTTCTCTGCTCTTTCAAAAAGGCCATAAAAGTTAAATTGGGCCATTTCATGATAGTGACACAAAAACCCCATATTTTGTGAAATGTGTTAACATTCTCCCAAAATCCTTAGGATTTCATAACGAAACTCATATTTTTGTAAACGCTTTAAATGACAACATAACAACGCAATTATTACTGTTTTATACAGCTTTCATGAAATGTTATTGATTTACTAAAATTCATTGTTATTTGACCATATTTTAGCATTTTTATGTGTTTTTTTACCAAAGTACCATTAAACACAAAACATCTCCCTATAGTGGTCATAGTTCTAACATTAGTAAAAACAGGACATGTTAGGTTTTTATTTCCGGGATATTATTACCATTTCGTATTTTTGTCACAAATATAAGCAACAGAAATGAGTTTCCTGAAAGTAATTTACCTAAAAAAGGCTCAATGCCACCATTGAGTGAAAAATCGACTTCGAATCAAGCACACACTTCCTGGATTGGGTAGACTACAGTCGTCATACAGTTTTTAAGTCAATATTTTCATCACTCAAATGTATACATTTTTTACGATCTAATTATGTAAAAAATCAATATTATGGATGTGATTTTTACTATTCATATGAAAACAGCATCAAAACTAAGTTCCATATATATTATACTCAGTTTTTGAGGTATCTTTGTTTACCTACACTATAGTAACACACACTACGACGACTATAGGAACCATACCACCATTATAGGTACAACAAAGTCGTCACAAAAATATGCTTTTTTCGTAAATTTGTTGTGTTCGATGGTAAAAAAGGTTGTGATTGCAAAGATAATACATATTTCAATTGCTATGTATTAAAATATTCATAAATTCACCTTCTTGATAATTTAAATCTACTGAAGCACATCTGTATTCCCTCAAATTGCACCACTATTAATACATTTACCCTACCGTTACTAAAATTGTATATATACCGGAAACCAGGCTCCTACACCAGAACTTATGCTGAACCCGTAACGGTCCTGGAACTGATCCTGACCCAATGTAAATCCTGCAACATTTTTCCAGTACTGAAACTGAACCCCATATCAGTCATGGAACAGATCTATCTGAATAGTAACCTGAATTTGACTCACTAATAGAACCATCCAGTCCAGTTTTAATATTTTTATTTCTTGTTGCATCTAGGAGTTCAGAACTACACCAGAACTTACGCTGAACCCGTAACGGTCCTGGAACTGATCCTGACCCAATGTAAATCCTGCAACATTTTTCCAGTACTGAAACTGAACCCCATATCAGTCATGGAACAGATCTATCTGAATAGTAACCTGAATTGGACTCACTAATAGAACCATCCAGTCCAGTTTTAATATTTTTATTTCTTGTTGCAACTAGGAGTTCCACGGTACTATCGACAACTCGGACGTCTTAACAACATGCCCATCCCATGGACCGTCGTCCTAAGCAAGAACTGACTATCCGACTAAGAGGTACTTAGTATCGACAGCCTGTATAGGTCAGGATAACCTGTTACTCCTAAAAGAAGATTATTTGTTTCAATTGCTTTCTGTATGAATGTTTTCGCTACGTTTTCATACATCCGGATTGACAGCGACAGTCACCTATCTTCTGACTTTGACTTTGGGAAAACGTTCAATTATTATGTTTTGACTATAATTTGTATCATTCTTCTCCATACCTTTCAAAACACTAAAAAATAAGTCGGCGTTGCGTTTTCTATAGTCGATGTGGTCGCCATTGTATGGATTTAAACTAAGCAAAACACCTCCAAGCTACCGCTGGAAAGTAACGCTGATTAGCCCTTACTTGAATTTTATAATAGAGACTAGTTAAGGCCCGGTAAAATCTACCGGATATCCTCAAATTTCGATTTGTTTTCAAACTCTACATGTTCAGTAGCAGCAACCATAACTAAAACACCTATTTTTTCTAATGCAGTACACCATAAATGTGTTAACCTTGTAACTTCCTGTTCTCATTGCACAACGCACATACCGTTAAATATCGATGAACTATACCGGTGTAAAAAATTGGGCTAATATCTTAAAGAACCATAAAAACCAAGCCACTACATTTTGAACTATTTGTTTGAACTGGTGTTCAAAAATGAGATAATTTAATACCCTCATAAAATAAAATCAATACCAATCAATATTATTTACTATAACTTCAATGTAAAAACAATGATAATCATGATTGGCGAGCTTTGAGGCCATTTTGATAAAACAGAAGGTACTGGAGGAATGCAGCAGGTCCGATTTGATACGTTCCATGCCTTTGCTGACACAAATGTATGATTTTTTAAATTATTTTTTTAAATATCGGCGTGATTTTTTGGAAGAATACTAAGCAGTAACCTCAGCAACTTGTTCATTACATAACGTGTTGATGTGCAATGGCCGCTAGTACATATACAACATGTTCAGATCCAATTCCAATTGCACTTAAACACATACAATTTCGAAATGCTCACTTCTGATTCAATCCATCTTCTGTTTTTTGTACCCATAAATGTAAGATTGAACTACACAAATATGATATGGTGGTCCGAATTCCATTTCTACTCTTTTTTCGACTTATGTTTCATATGTTAGGTATGAATAATTAGAATATTCTAATATAGAGTATAGAATAATTTCAATGTAAATTTTCCCGGTTTTTTATTTCAAGAAGATCATTTCCAAAAACGCCTTAAAAATGATTTTATTGTCCTGAAACAGATTTAGAAGTATTAAATGGAATTGGAATTTGTGTACGAGACAATTGTTATTGTTGCGCCAAATATGAGATTTCAACGGTAATCATATCCCCTCGTCTAATTTGTCCAACTATGTAGTTCTAATATTCCGATCTATACTGTTATAGAAAAGGATGGTTCAACACTGTTATAGCCTTCCCAGATCAATGAACCAAATTCGCGTTTATATGCAAAATATTTTATTTGCTCTTGCCGCCCCACATCTTTCAGATTTTGCTTCTAATTTGACGTATCCTTCATCATAGCGTGGTTGTTCTTAACCAACACCATCAATAGAACGGTCACCTGATCTCTCTTGATAGATACCGTCAGAATCCTTTTCTGCCCTCTTGGGCATATTTCCATTGTTGATCATTCTGCAGTCGATGCTGATCCGGCTTAATGCAGTGCGCAAAGTTGCCTCACCATACGTGCCGTGTGTTGCAGCCATGTCGCGCAACGAACCATCGCTCTCTTCATTGATTTGTTTCGCAAAGACATCCTGAAATAAGTAGTTCTTCCCTCCCACGAGTAAATCGTTGCATTTTCAACATTAACTTTCACGCCATCAATACTCCAGCCGCTTTCTCGCTCGGAATTTCAGCAAGATTTTTTAGCATATGGCCGTTTAGGGTCTCTCGCCTACATCTGCTTCTTATTGTCATTCGTTTTCCTTGTCCCGACTCGGCCAATAATGCGAGGAAGTAGATTTGAAGGAGTGTACATGTTCGACGTCCTGGAGATAGCATTCCGTTTTACAGGATATTCTGCACCACACTTATCTGCCGATGACGACGGTGTGTGTAGTACTCGAGGTGCTTAAGCACCAACAATGAGTATTGTTGACCTTATGAATGATTAAATTTATTGTAATATCAACCATTTCACAAAAAAACTATTTTGCATAGTGCTATTTCCTATTTGCAACAGGTGTTTTTTTTAAATATTGTCTTGCATATCTTGATTCATAATGGGAAGGTGTATGAGGTGGGACATATCATCATCAGTTGGCTAATTTGCATCTTGAATCATTTAAAGAATTGTTCATTATATCCAATACTATGTGATTTCTAATCGGTTTGTGCAAACAAAAAATCTAAGTAACCATTGCCCTCATCACCCGCGGGCTAGCAATGGTATATGGAGCAATTCTTTTCGCAGCAACGCGCGTTGCTCTGCTCTCACAACTCTCTCTCGCTGAATGTTTACTCTCACGTCATTGTGGCGATTTTCGATTTTATATACAGCGAGATAATGACACTATGGCAAAAAAAAACTCATCAAAATGCTAAAATATGGTCAAAAGGCTATGAATTTTAGTAAATCAATAACATTTCATCAAGGCATTCTTAAAACAATAAAAATTGTGTTTTATGTTGTCATTTAAAGCATTAACAAAAATATGAGTTTCGTTATGAAATCCTAAAGATTTAGGAAAATGGTAACACATTTCACAAAATATGGGGATTTTCTGTCACTATACAGTCTGTTTCCGAGTTACGCGGTTTCTGCGTTCCCGACGAATCCGCGTAACTCGAATATCCGCGTAAGTCGAATTTCACGTTTTTTGACTGAATTACTATAGATTACTCGGTGTTTTGATTTAATTTAGTACTTTTATAGGCTTTATCATTTATTTGGTATGATTCGTGCAGAAAATTTTAATATTTTTGGCTTTTAAGCGGTTTCCATTTGTTAACGAAAATGCAATTCATACCGAATTCGAAGCAAATTGTACTGATTTGACATTTAATCTGTCAAATTTATAAACCCGCGTATCTCCGAATCCGCGTAAGTCGAGAACCGTGTAACTCGGGAACAGACTGTAATGAAATGGCCCAATTTTCGGTATTTGTCCCAGGATTCGGGATTTGTCCCAGAAGCGATATGAATTATAAATCATTTTCTTTTAATCACTTGGAATTAAAACCACACGGAATTTGCGTTGTCTGTTAAGAAATCCGTCGCACGCATTCTTAGGTTATTATATACCCCAGAAACTATCTTGCATAATCCTGTAACCGGGCCAAATTAACTAGTTTGAAACAAATTGGGTTTGTAAGGAGTTGGATTAGTATATCACCTGTTTACGACGTTATAGTAGATTCTCGTTCCCCGTTGCTTCCCATCGCGTCTCGTCACTTGCGAATCGATAATAACATGCGATCAAATGCACAGCATTCGACAGACCAAATGACGGACTATTCGGCTGCGTAGTACAAAAAAAATAACTAGATCTTTTTAAGACCCGCATTCGCAAATAATGGAACATTTTATTTTTCGTTATGTAACAACAGTTAAACTCCCCCTCTCCCCTAACAGAGTTACATATATGTTAAGGCGCAGACCTTTTTATGATTTTGTATGACTTCGGCTGTTTTAGACCGCAAGTGTGGATGCAGACAAAGACAAACAACAATTAGGTACCACGCATCTGGTTAATCAGTCCTTTGCTACAGGAGGCAGTCCATACTAGGTTAGAAACCACGACGGGTATGTTGTTAAGTCGTGCGAGTTGATGACTCAATAACTTACACATCATGGGTTCAAACCTAGAATAGACCGTCCTATCGAAACAAGGACTTACTATCCGACTGTGTGAAACTGAATAAATCTCGAAAGCCTTTATAGGCAGACATACCACATAGGAAGTTACGCCAAATAGAAGAGGAAGAATTGAATAAAGTGATAGTTTTAGTACTATATGTTCATAATATAAAAACGTTGAAGAATGAGAATGCATTAGGTGAACATTTTTAAAACTTAGAAGAACGAGAACGCATTAAGCAAAACTCTTTGTTACGCATTTTTAATAAATAAAATGTGTAGCATCCATGCTATCGCGTACCCGCTTAAACCATGAATGCTAACAGTCGGGTAAAACACTGCACATGCGTCCCGTGCTTTACTGCACATGCGGTTCCGTGTTTTACCATGGTGGTCGTACCACCCAAGTTGGACAAGGGAGCCCAAACAAGGGAGACCTTCAAAGTAGGTCATAAATAAGGAAGGGCAATTAGCATAAGAAACGCATTAGACCTTAAGCAAAATATTGAAAAGTGTAACAGCCCACCAGGAAGGCGACCCTCTTGACAAACATTCGTTCGTCAAAGCGCGTCAAGTTGTGAAAGGGAAAGTTACGAGCGTAAACATCTGGTGGACAAATGTGCGCTAACTTTCTTAAGATGGGAGTATAAATTAAGCTACCAGAACGGACAGAAGGTCAGTTCTGATCGGACATAGGATAGTACATCTTGTCCCTTCAACTCGTTTATGAGCAGTATTGTCCCCCTACCCAAGGTAAGGCTTTTCTGTCTCCAACAAACGCACCGTGTATCAGCTGGCCGATCAGCAAAACTCCAATCCGAAAGGTTTACGTATGCTAGGTGGCATAACGTCAAAAGTTCCCACGGTTTGGCATAACTGGAAGTCCGCTTCTCACTTGACGCATCGCATAGATAGCATTTGTTAGGCAAGGTCAAGTTCGATTAGTTTACCGCTCCAAATCACGAAGTGCTAACTCAGCGCTGCCCCCAGGCATATGACGCGAACCCGTACTGAACCAACAACATTTTTTCCATCACCACAAATGAATATTTTGATAAAATAACGTTGTAGAATTTTTTGTGGAAAATTTCATTAAAAATTCATCAAAATTAATATTAAATTACTACAAACTCAAAAATAGCACAAAAAATTATTTATAAGTGAGCAATCAACGATATAACCTATCGTAAAATACAAACTAAATAGGAAACTGATTATTTGAAATATTTTGACTACATAATATTCGTTAGCTGACAACATCTCGCAACTTTATGCCGAGTTTCTGTTTAAAATAATGTTTAGGACGAAAATTATATGTTCATAAAAAAATTTGTATTCCTATTCAAAGTGTTTGGCTCACTCGTGTAGGCGATGTTAAAAATAAGTAATACATTTTTTAATGAGCTAAATATAAAAAGAAAAACAGATTTTAAAAATCCAGAACATAATTTTTAGTTAAACAACAAGAAGATGCAGCTTCGAGAATAATTTCAAGCAAAAACAACGAGCAGATCAAAAGATATTAGGTTTTGAATCCACAAAACCACAATCTCCCTTGCAAAATGTATGATCGTACTCGTATAGGCCGTCGTAGATGTAAAGGGTACAAATCAAAGAAAAATATTTTAAAAAATACTAATATTTTAAAAATATTTCTTCGATGAAGTAATGTAAAACATATTTCTCCAGGTAATCTATGAATTTCAAGGCTGTACGTCTTTTCTATGAAAAGACGATCGTTGACACTAGGATTAACCTTCGTTTCTATAACCAAAAATGCATTCTTATCTTTATGATCACCTACCCGTGCGTGTAAGTAATACGAGAATTTGTATTTTCATATTGGTGTAAAAATGTCTAATTTAACTTATTTTATGTAGATGAAATAACAATACCCCTTTTTATGTTATAAATTTATGATGTATGGCCTTTGGTTACGTAAATATAATGTACAGCAAATACTTCAAGTGACACTAATAGACCGCCGTGTCGGCCCGGATATCGGGGCAATCACTTCAATCTATACAATTTTACAAGAATATTTGGAGTTAGAAAACTGATGGAATAAATTCTATAAATATAAGTACACGCATTGATATACATATCATTAAAAAATTAATGACTAAACCGAAAGGTAATAGAAGATGGTATGGTATGGTATGGTAAGAGGTAAAAGTTGATTTTAGTGCAACAGAGATATTCAGCATGAGCATCTATGCGTTTCCGTATTAGCGTGTTAGAATGAAATTAACACCTAAAGGCCACTTTACTTGCGTGAAAGTGAACGTGAAATTTTGTATTTTAGTTATATTTCATTGAATATTAATCGGAATATTAATCATCGCGCACCATAACAAAGGAAATTGAATTCCCCAACTATTGAGACTATAACACAAGCTCAAATAATGAATTAAATGCGTTAATTCGTAGTAGTAGAATTTGGAGCATGTCTGCCATAGTAGCAAGAGTGCCAACAAGCTTTTTTCCATAAAAACTTTAGTTAAATTATCAATTGTGTATACAGTTGGTTGCTTTCCAATGACTAGGTATACTGAGCCGAATTTCATATGGATCAATCGATTTTTCCCACTGTTTTGAATTGATTTATGTTGAGTTTCAAAATTGAGCAGAATATTATAGTTTTTTAATCAAACCAAATAAGCTCTCAAAAAATCATGCGAACAATCAATCGAGAAAACATTTACACCACCTGAGGTAGCTGAGAAAACGTGAAATTTTTTGTGGGGTTCTTCTCCTTCTTTGGCACCAACAACCGCTGTCGGTCAAGGCCTGCCTGTACCCACTAGTGAAGTGAGCTTGGATTTCAGTGACTTATTGATACCATCGCAGGATAGTCAGTCCTGCGTATAGGGGCACGGTCTATTCGGGGCTTGAACCCCTGACGGGCATGTTGTTACGTCGTACGAGTTGACGACTGTACAACGAGACCGGCCCTTTTTGTGGGGTTAATTGAAAAAAAACTTTATTTTTGTCACTGAAAAATTCAATTCAAAAATTCAAAAAAGTTATAACTTTTGGGGCAAAAGAGCCACCTCTATTTGGGGCAAGTATGCCACCATCTTTCATAGGCGCGAGCTGTCCAAAATGTACACATTGTTGTAGCGTGCAGCGGTATAGTGCACTATTAAGAGCGGATTCCACCCCGGAAAAACATACCAGCAACAAACCATTTTCCGATACAGTTTGTGATGAAAAAGGGTTCATTGGTGACTCAAGACATGTAGGAATACATACACTAGTAACATGTTGTTAGCCACAAACGTAACAATTTCCAATTATGTAAGAAATACGTTTATTTTAACACTTAGACCGCCGGCCTGACGTCACAGTTTTTGAGTGAGCACGTAGCGCATGGCAAGAGAGCGATGAGAGCGACAGTTTACCGGGCCATTGTTATCACTCTTTTGTTTCATTGCGATAAGCGGCGTAGCACATGTCGTTCTCGTTCTCTCTTTCCTACCTCATTCGTTCTCAAGAGAATCACTGAGCATCAGATGCAAAGCTGAACGATGAGCAAAACCGTCATGCGAATTTATATGACACGGCGCTTAAAGTGTTAACCAGGTGGCCGTATTGCCCCATACGAGTGGCACACTTGCTTCAATAACAGTTTTGTTTGCACTTTTTTCAAGCGAAACTCATTTATGAGTGAGGAAAAAGATGTAAAATGATTATGAGATTTAAATCGGCTTTGGACAAACACGCTTCAGTGAGTATAACATGAAATGCTTAAGGTGGCACACTTGCCCCAAATTCCGCTACGTGTTATATTGTTAAAGCCCCGCTGGGCAGACAGAAGAACTCGACGGAAGTGCGACGGAAGAACTCGACGGAAGTGCGACGGAAGAACTCATGGCCTTTCGCACATTTTCTCATGCCTTCTTTTTCCCTCCTACGGCAAGTTTGTCAAGCAGCTTGTCGAGCCCCGCTGCGCAAAATCGAGCAACTTCCTGCGCAGGAAATGGGACAAAATCTGCAAAAATCTGAATTTCAGCAAACCCTGCCTAGGCCTGCGCAGGTTTGGCGCCCTCTGTTGGCGAAATGGACGAACTATTTTAGGCGGCGGAGCAAAAAAAAACGGTCAAAAAATTCAAAAATATTGGCGCCCATTTATTCGTCCTCTTCTTCTCCCTCCTTCACCCCCGTCCTCTTCTTCTCCCTGCCTTGCCTTACTTGAGCTTCAGCCCGTGCCTTCCGCCGCCAGTTGCCTGTAGTGATGGGTAATCCGGAGCGGAGTCATGGATCAACTCCGATTCCGGTGCGCAAAATATGACTCCGGCTCCGAATCAAAACTGGATTCGACTCCGGATCAGCCCGGATCAGTCCGGATCACTCCGGATTACTCCGGATCACTCCGGATTACTCCGGATCACTCCGGATTACTCCGGATCACTCCGGATCATCACTCCGGATCCGGATCACTCCGGATCACTCCGGATCAGTCCGATCAGTTTTCGTACATATTCGATGTACGACTTGAAAGTCAATGAACTCATCGGATGATAATGGACAGTCATTCCGGATCCGGAGCGATCCGGAGTAATCCGGAGTAATCCGGAGTAATCCGGAGTGATCCGGAGTAATCCGGAGTAATCCGGAGTAATCCGGAGTGATCCAGAGATTACTCCGGATCCGGATTACTCCGGATTACTCCGGATCACTCCGGATCCGGAATGACTGTCCATTATCATTTAGACAATTCTTGATGAGTTCATTGACTTTCAAGTCGTACTTCGAATATGTACGAAAACTGATCCGGAGTGATCCGGAGTGATCCGGAGTGATCCGGAGTGATCCGGAGTGATCCGGAGTAATCCGGAGTGATCCGGAGTAATCCGGAGTGATCCGGAGTAATCCGGAGTGATCCGGAGTAATCCGGAGTGATCCGGAGTAATCCGGACTGATCCGGACTCGGAGTCGATGAGTCCGAGGGTTTTCCCGTACGCACCCCCCCCCCCCCCCCCCCCTAAACAGTCCGGAGTAACTCCGAGTCCCACTCCTAGGGGTGCCGGAGTCGGATTGATCAGTGATTGATGTGGGGTGTTGTGGTGTATGCGTTGATTCATATATGTGCATTGCGGTTGTGTATTGTAATTGGTGGGTGTTAGCATTTATTAATTTGTGTGTGACCTTGAGACGATGCGGGAGAAGCTGCTTTGGGATTTAAAGTGTTATCGGTGTATTGATGGTTTATTTTATTTCTTGCAATTTTATTTGGAAATCGGTCGTGTGAGTGCTTGCGTTCGTGGGTGTGAGCTCACATGCGCGCGTACATGCATGCGTGTGTGCGTGTGTGCGTGTGTGCGCGTGTGTGTGCGTCTGCGTGTAGAAAACCCAAAAATGTTGATTCTGATGCGTACATTTTCATCCACTGTGGCTTTCAAATTCTATCCATGTTTAGACAAAGCCTCATAGTCTCTATAAAAATAAACCTATAAATTCTATAAAAAATAAACGTCTGGTGCACTAACACATCCAAACCTTCGACAGCACGCTCAGGCGAGGGGTAGGAGACGGAGCAAGGGACGGGTAGCTAGACAAGCTGCTTGACAAATTTGCCGTAGGAGGGAATGAGAAGGCATGAGAAAATGCGCGAAAGGCAATGAGTTTTTCCGTCGCTTTGTCCAGCGGGATAGTGAAATCGCATATACCGCGTATATAGGGGAATATCTGTATTCATTAGTGATGGGAAACTACATGGAGCCAATTCTGGAACCAATTCCGGAGTCGATTTCTATTCCAGAATCGATTCCGGAATCGGAATCAACTCCGGAATAGAAATCGACTTCTGAATTGGTTCCAGAATTGGCTCCATAATTGGAAATCGGCTCTCGAATCGGAATTAGCTCCTAAATTAGAATCGGCTTCTAAACGGAGTCTGTTTCGGCATCGCCATTACAGGGTTTTCCATTCCAATTAACAACTGTCCACAGTCAACTAGCAATCCTCGATTTGAAAAACACGATTGTCTACCACTTACAAACAAGTCAAGCCGTTTTTGGTACTCTGTCCATTTCAATTTCACAATTGTCGTCTTCGAAAACACACGTCAGATGCGGCACGGGTTGTTTTGGTTTTGGCTGGAACGTGTATCACTTGTGTATAAGAATTGAACCATGCTGTAAACGGGTCTTGATTGAATATGAGAATATGAAAAAGTTGAGCAATATGGACATGCTAAGCAGTTTTATCATTTGGTTTTAGTTATTATTGGAGCGTTACAGTTTTTAAGTTATTTTGGGACGTTGTAATTTTTTTTCATTTGCTACCAGTAAAAGCACTGATTAATGTACAAATTTTTGCATTGTATTAAAAATTAAAATATAGATAAAACTGCCTAACATGTCCATGTTGCTCAGCTTTCCCAACTTCAAGTGATACACGTTCCAGCCAAAACCAAAACAACTCGTGCCGCATCTGACGTGTGTTTTCGAAGACGACAACTGTGAAATTGAAATGGACAGTGTACCAAAAACGGCTTGACTTGTTTGTAAGTGGTAGACAATCGTGTTTTTCAAATCGAGGATTGCTAGTTGACTGTGGACAGTTGTTAATTGGAATGGAAAACCCTGTAAAATAGGCATTTGGGTCCAATCATACTACCTTTTGATAACCGCAAAAAATAAAAAAAAACACTTGTAAAAGATCCATTCTCATGGCGATTCCCGGACTGATTTTGCTTCTAAAACTACTTTTTTTAATTCAAGAACCAATTCACATTCGGGAGCTAATTCTAATTGTGGAGTCAATTATGATTCCGTTATCGGGGCAAATTGCGATTCCCAGGTCAATTCCGATTTCGGAGCCGATTCTGATAGCGGAATCGATTCCGCAGGCGACTCGGAAATCGACTCCAGAGTCATCTTTGAAATCGGCTCCGGAATCAACTTCGGAATCGTTTCCAGCATCGGAATCGGCTCCGAAATTGATTCCGAAAACGGAATCGGAATCGGGTAGGTCCGTTTCCGAGCTCCCACCACTAGTATTCATGCTCAGCACATTTATGGGAACTTACCTGTATGAGTCGTAAGATGCTTTGCAAGATTCGAACTAGATGTAAATTGTCGATTGCATATCTTGCAATTATATGTTTTGTACTTCTTACCAGTGGGACCAGCTTCTGGTGGGATTGCTATAGCATGAGCGTTTGGTATGTAGAGTTTACTTTGGGGATTAAAGTGGGATGTGTAGTGTCGACGCATTTCCTTCTTATCAACAAATCCTTTCTGGCATAGCTGGCATGAGAATGGACGTTCACCTGTATGTATGCGACGATGTATCGTCAGCGATCCTTTTTGTGTAAATGTTTTTCCACACAAATCACACATATATGGTACAGGTTGGTCGGCATGCAATTTAATATGGCGAATGAGATTTTTGTGATGTTTAAAAATACGATTGCACACCTTACATGTAATGATACCATGTATGGTATGACGAAACTCATGTTCAACCAACGATTCTGCTTCCCGAAAGATCAAATCACAATAACGACACTTTGTATCCATTATGTTCGATTCGTGAGAATTCTTTACGTGTTCCAGTGCAATAGAAAGATTATCGAAAGTTTGCGCACAGAGCACACAGTAGCATGGTTGACTAGCTTCTGCACCAAGACAGTTTAGTTTATGTTCGCGCAATACCTGTTGCTCCCGGAAGGATTTTCCACACACCTCACAAATAAACGGTTTACCTCCATTGTGTGTAAGATGGTGATCAATAAATTTGCCTGTTTCTTTTAATGGGTTTCCACAAACATTACAACCATTCACACTATTCTCTTTTTGATTTCGTTTTTCATACATTATCAGTGTGGTTGATTTTTTGCGCACTTCACCACAATATTTACATTCTAATTTATTTTCCTGCTCATGTATGGCCTGATGACGCCGGAGTGTACTAAGCAATGTGTAAGATCGATCACAGATCGAACATATAAATCGTTTGTGCCCTTCTATTACCCTAGCATTGTGTATTTCAGATTGTGTTTCAGCTTCTTGATGTTCGTCTTGCTGGTTCCCTTGAGGATGTGCCTGTGCTTCATGGCGCTGACAGTCCGCTAGCGCCACAAAACGCTTCTCGCAGTAAACGCATTTGATAGCTAAGCCTTCAGCATGTTGACGAAGATGGTCTTGAAGCACTCTTATTGAGCTAATCATTTTGTCATCACACTTACCGCACTGAAACGGCAGCGAATCGGAATGCAATACGAGATGATTATTAAGGTCTTGGTGCGATTTTCCAACGAAGTCGTTACATATGTAACAAATCATTTTACGATTTTCACCTTCTTTAATTTTTTGTACGTGATGTTTTTTTTCGTGTTTATCTAGATCATTTTTTTTCAAAAATGTTGTAGCACAGTACCGACACACAAACCGTCCACCCTTATCGGTATCGATGTCGTATTTTTGCACATGTAAATTACGCATATGTTTGCTTACAGCTTGTCCACTAGAAAAGCGGGCGGGACAATAAAGACAGCGTCGATTTAACGCTGGATCATGCTGCTGATGATGCATATTTAATCGATGCAAATTAGTAATCGTTTCCGAAACACATATATTACAGTTGAATGGAATGTCTTTCGCATGCTCATTTTGGAGATGTTGACGCAAATCCATGCGAAACTGGAATCTTTTTCTACAAATATAACACTGCGTTATATTTTTCTTTTTCATATCTGTCTCTTCATTTTCGTTAGTATTTCTACGTTTTAAACATGCCATCTTCGACATTTTGTTCATTTCCAAGCATTCCTTCCGTAGTCTGCTGACATTTTTCCGTTTAAAACTTTGTTGAAACAGTTTCTTTAAGTCTGTCAAATTGCACTCTTCGCTAATATCAGTTTCAAATTTACATTTTTGATGATCATTTGTACTATCATATTCGGTTCGGGCCGGGTAGGGTTTACATTCTACATACTCCGATTGATCTTCACTTCGATCTTGTCTATCATATTCCATAGACCAATATTTTTTTACCCGTTCTGAGTTGCCTTGAAAAGCGCACGTTATCAGAGAGCCTGTGTTATCGCCTAGTATTCCTGAAGTATTATATTTATTTTTAGCACGCAATTCGACTTTCCTTACGTTTTGTTCTACTCTTTCCGTAGATTCCTCTTTTGTTCCATTTGTATGGTTCAAGCTGTCACTGTGTTCCGCACCACCATTATTGCAGTTATGAGCATTCCCAGAATCAACTTTGATTTCCACATTTTCGTTCACAAATACTGCTGAAAGACATTCTGAGCTACTTCCAGAATCCATAGGCTTGTTGTCAAAATCCTGTAAATTATCATCTTTCTTAACAATATAGATCTCTTCTACATCGTTGTTCGATGGGATGATATGTCTGAAATGATATTTTAAAGATATATTGATTTATTATAAGATTATTTGGAAAACGTAAATTCAAACAGTATAATGTATTATTAGCTACCGAAGCAACATTTTTTTCTGTTTACAGTAAGGTGCATGAATAATAACGCGATCGGAACAAGTTGACACTTTACGACTCAACCAAGGTGGATTAAAAAATGTCAGGTGGTGGAAAAGAATATTCGGGGCAAGGTGGAATGCAAGGTGGAATATAGAGGAGGTGTCTTCTTAGCGTTTGGCATGTTGCCATTTTGAGATTCAGTTGGACAACAGCCGTCGATATTTGTTTACAGGCAGCAGCTACATTATAACGTGTAAAATTTCGATTTATGGAGTGTGGATGCAAAATACGAATTTTTAATGCTAAAAAAATGTATATTAAATGAAAACAATTCATATATCATATCTAAATACAAGCAACATTCGTCGCATTTGACCACTGCCGTCGATCCTGGTTTTGTGCTTTTTTTCTAAAGCCTCGATGCCAAATTGTTCTACATGACGACACCTCCTTTCTAACCACTTTGGTGGAATGTAAAATGAGGTGTAGTTATAGCGCTTTTGGCGATCCCCCCCCCCCCCCCCCCCCTGGACACCGATTTTGACAGATGGTTTTCCGCTTGTATATTTATTGAAGGATTGTTTACGTTTTGCATGGTCAATATTTTGTGGAGATCAATTTGGGTGAATATTTTAGTTTATTAGAACACGGCTCGTGATTTAAAATAGAAATTTTCCTTCGAGAACTTGAAGCGTTCGCCAAACGCGGAAAACTAACTGTCAGTTTTATTCGTCAATTCTTCTTCCACCTAGCTGTCAAAACGGGCTAATAACCAAAGTGGGATTATTATACAGGTGGGCTTATCCCGAACAATTTGACAGCCGTGCTGTAGAAAAATGAAAACGAAAATGACAGGAGGGGATTCAGTCATTTGTTGATGTATGCGTGTGAATTTCAATAACTGTTTTGGTTTATGTGTCGTACTGTCATTCGTTCGTCCAATATGGCCTTCCCGCCATAACTATCAGCCCACCTAGTCCCTATACCCACTTTGCTTATAACTTGACCTGACCGTATTAATACACGATGCGCAATCTCAGATTGTGCATATATTCGTTTTATCAAAATATATGTCATTTCGCGTAGCCAACCCTGAGCTATAAACGTCTTTTCCATACAATTTCAGATTGCGCCAAGATTGCGCATAAATTTTGAAGATTATATGTCCGAGATATATAATTTTTTTTTGACATATAAATATATCAAACCGACCCGTTTGACAGATAAATATATGCGCAATCTGAGATTGCGCATCGTCTATTGCTACGGTGATATCTTGACATCCTTGATTCGGCGGCAAGGTGGATTTAAAAATATCAGGTGGAGAACTCTAGTGCATTTTGACAATTCGTCACTTGACGTATCCGTATTAACCTTTAAGGCGGCGCTCTGGGACCAATCGAACGAAACAAACAAACACGACTCTGTTCGATAGGTGCTCTGTCAGCTGTTCGATGTCTTACAGACCTGTCATGATGCACTGCAATACGCCTATCTTTATATCTCGAAAATGAAGCATTTTCATAGTTAAAATGAATATCCATCTGCAGGGGGAAGATTCAACAAATAATTTACTAGTTATTCACATCAATAATAACATAAAAATCATTCAAATTTAATATTGAAAAATGTAAACAAACGTCCATGCGAAACACATACAGTGCATACACATGCATTATGTACACGCAATAGTTTAATACGTTTCAAACCTGTATATTTGATGTTAAAATTGATTCTGAAGCATTGCAAATATTATTGATAGATATTTAAAATATTTTGCAGGCGAATTTTAAGAAGAAAACGAGACAAAATACGAAAACAAACTTGAAATTGTCCCGAATTGAATTCTATCTACTGTAGCTGAGAAGCGTTTGACAGCAAAGGTATTCAAAGCACAGGTGGGTATCGAACATCAAAGACAGAATCAACTGACATGTTCGACTCGATGTTTGTCTTGTTTGTTTGTTTGTGTCTGACAGTGCACCTCCATATGATTATATAGGTTTGTTCGTGTCGGATGTCGTGTTCGATTGCTGCTAGAGCGCCGCCTAAGTTGGAAACCGGATACCCGGGATTTTTTTTCAACTTCGAACTGCTATAACTTTTGATTCATTGCTTTTCTTGACCTGAAATTTTCCTTTAAGTTGGCAACCGGATAGCCGGGTATTTTTTTCAACTTCGAACTGCAATAACTTTTGATTCATTGATTTTCTTGACCTGAAATTTTCCTTTAAGTTGGCAACCGGATAGCCGGGTATTTTTTTCAACCTCGAACTGCAATAACTTTTGATTCATTGCTTTTATTGACCTGAAATTTTCCGTAGCCTCCCAACTTTTAATTTATGATTTTTTGGTGCATAAGTTGTAATTTTTAACAGCCTGTAAGTATTTTATTTTGATTTTTTTTTAACTTTACCACGTAAGTTGGCAACCAGCATACCCGGGTATTTTATACATTTTGTATGGAGAATGACGTTTCTCTTCTTCCTCTTTTCGTATTGTGCTTATTTTTTAATCAAATTCAGGCGATTCCAAATTTCAATTTGACCGTTATTTTTATAATAAAATGCAAAAAATTAATGAATAAATGAAATAGAAGAGAATATATGGTCGGCATTACTTGCTTACAGCATTAAAATATAGAAAGCATTGTTTACCTATGAAAATCGTTAATTTTTTGCATCAAAACGTGTGGAATACCCGGGTATGCCGGTTGCCAACTTACGTGTGTAAATCATATATTTATCGGTCAAACGGATCGGTTTGATATATTTATCTGTCAAAAACTAATTATATATTTCGGACATATAATCTTGAAAATTTATGCGCAATCTTGGCGCAATCTGGAATTGTATGGAAATGACGTTTATAGCTCAGGGTTGGCTACGCGAATTGACGTATATTTTGATAAAACGAATATATGCGCAATCTGAGATTGCGCATCGTGGCACAGTAATCGCTGTTGCGGGCGTGCGTGCGTTTTCTGAAAATGTATGGAATTTGACACCCGCAGCGTGTGACAGTTTGCAACCGCATGCGTCAGAATCAAACAATTTTGATTTTTCCACACGCATGCCCGCGCGCCCGTAGTAGCGATTACCGCTACCTTAATACGATAAGGTGCCCAAGATTCAAACTTTGTTTACATTTATTTAAAAAAAATCATCAAAAAAATCAAAAATCAAAATCATAAAATCATCAAACAATTTGTAACAATATCTCTTTTTTTATAAAATCAATAGACACACAAAAATGCACATAATAACAAAGAAATCTGTTCAATTAGCTTAGCTTTGTGCGCGGAAACCAATGGATAACGGTTTTAAAATGACGTAAAGTTGTCAACTATGGCGTCCTCAACAAGGCCCTTATCCACCACCTGATATGTTTAATCCACCTTGGCCTGAATACGGTGAAGCGTTTGACAGCCAAGGTGCTCACAGTACAAGTGGGTATCGAACATCACTGACAGAATCAAAGTGTATGAAGACCAGGTGGTCTCGTCCCATTCAAATTGACAACTAATTTCGGAATGAAAAAACCCAAGCGAAATTTTTCGGGGATAATGAACACAAACTCATGCCATCTCTTTCTATTCATCAGCCCTACTCTCTCACACGCATCGATGAACTTTTACACATCTCTTTGTTCATTGTACTATATTTGAAGGGTTTAAAAGTGATAGATAACAATTCATGTTCATGAACTAGTTATGGTCAAATGTTAATGGTGTAATGTTTGTATCATGGTCGACCTGAGTTCAATTCCATTTTTTTTGTTTTTTTTTTATGATTTAAAGTTTTATTTAATTTTTAAAACATCCAGCTCCAATAACTTCAAACCCATTTACTCATTGTTAGAAATGCGTGTTTAATAGTTAATCTGTTATTTTTATTGTTTTATTTATTTCTTTTAATTCTTTTAGTATCAGTACCCCTTCATACAAACAAACCAGTAAATAGCACGATAATGAATAATAATATGGTGGCGCAACTGGCAAAGTGATTCGAAGTAGAACTAGCGATGTGGTTGGTAGCATCAAGGATGAAGCATGATCATGAGTGGAGGGAGTGAATCCGAATGTTCATTTCTATTTTTAGCTCTTTTTTGCATGGGTTCATCTTTCACGTGTGTTCACTATCCCCGAAAATGATCTGTATTTCGTTGGTCTTTTCGGGGATAATTCGTTAACGAATTATCCCCGAAAAGACCAGCGAAAACCAGCGTGGTCGGGAGCTTGGGAAGCTCCTTTTGCAAGGACCGTAAAGATATCAGGTCAAGTTATAAGCCCGTTTCGACAGCCAGGTGGAAGAAGAATCGACGAAGAAAACTGACAGTTAGTTTTCCGAGTTTGGCGAACGCTTCTTGTTCTCGAAGGAAAATTTCCATTTTAAATCACGGGCTGTGTTCTAATAAACTAAAATATTCACCCAAATTGATCTCCACCAAATATTGACCATGCAAAACGTAAACAATCCATCAATACATATGCAAGCGGAAAACCATCTGTCAAAATCGGAGCCCAGGGGGGGGGATCGCCAAAAGCGCTATAACTACACCTCATTATACATTCCACCTTGTCCTTTTGACAAAATGGTGAAATGAATTTCCATAGGAACGGTTCGCTTTGGTCTTAGCAAAACATACGTAGTACACATTGGTGTCCTCATCGACGACATTATTTTGATCCAAAAATGGATTTTAATTAGTTCAGATTTGGTTCTTCTTCTTCTTCTTTGGCACAACAACCGCTGTCGGTCAAGGCCTGCCAATACCCACTAATGAAGAGAGCTTGGCTTTCAGTGACTTATTGTAACCATAGCAGGATAGTCAGTCCTATGTATGGGGGCACGGTCTATTCGGGGCTTGAACCCATGACGAGCATGTTGTTACCTGAAATTTTCCGTATCCACCCAACTTTTAATTTATGATTTTTTAGTGCTTAAGTTGTAATTTTAAACAGCCTGTAAGTATTTTATTTTGATTTTTTTTAAACTTTACCACGTAAGTTGGCAACCAGCATACCCGGGTATTCCATACATTTTGTAAGGAGAATGCCGTTTCTCTTCTTCTTCTTTTCGTATTGTGCTTATTTTCGAGTCAAATTCAAGCGATTCCAAATTTCAATTTGACCGTTCTTTTTATCAAAAAAATGAAAAAAACTTAATGAATAAATGAAATGGAAGAGAATATATGGTCGGCATTACTTGCTTACAGCATTAAAATATAAAAATTAATTTATTAATTTTTTGCATTTCATTATAAAAATAACGGTCAAATTGAAATTTGGAATCGCCTGAATTTGATTAAAAAATAAGCACAATACGAAAAGAAGAAGAAGAGAAACGGCATTCTCCATACAAAATGTATGGAATACCCGGGTATGCTGGTTGCCAACTTACGTGGTAAAGTTTAAAAAAATCAAAATAAAATACAGGCGGTCCCCGAGATACACGGTACCTCTTATACGCGGATTCGGAGATACGCGG
Source organism: Anopheles merus (assembly GCF_017562075.2). Taxonomy (NCBI): domain Eukaryota; kingdom Metazoa; phylum Arthropoda; class Insecta; order Diptera; family Culicidae; genus Anopheles; species Anopheles merus. The sequence continues at coordinate 59,843,843 of NC_054082.1, read as the reverse complement.
TTTTCCAAATTTGACAGTTCTTTGAGCAAATTGTACTGATTTGACACATCCATTGTGAAATACCAAATAATTTCCGTGTTGTACGAATGTAAAATACTATTTAAAAAGGTTTAAAATTGTTCAATTGGGTGAAACATGTCAAATAATTTATTTGGTGGCGAAAACCACTCCCTACTTGCAAAATTGCACGAAAATTAGTGATATTTTGGCTGGAAATCACGAGATTCGACTTACGCGGAAATTCGAGATACGCGGTATTTTGCGGTCGTTTTCGGTCCCCATTAACCGTGTATCTCGGGGACCGCCTGTACTTACAAGCTGTATAAAATTACAACTTATGCACCAAAAAATCATAAATTAAAAGTTGGGAGGCTACGGAAAATTTCAGGTCAATAAATGCAATGAATCAAAAGTTATTGCAGTTCGAAGTTGAAAAAAATACCCGGGTATCCGGTTGCCAACTTAAAGCTTAACACGGAGCGCAACATAACAACTGACAGCTGCCAAACGCTTCACAAAACGCTTGGGACAGGAGGTAAAGCGTCCCGCTGCGCAAATTCGAGCAGTTTCCAGCGCAGAAAATGTACCAAAATCCCGCTGTGCAAAGCGACGGAAGAAATCATGGCGTTCTGAGAATTTTATCATGCCTTCCTTTACTCTCCAACGGCAAATTTGTCGAGCAGCTCGTCGAGCTGCCCGTCCCTGGCTCCTCCTCATTCCCCTCACCTGAGCGCGCTGTCGTAGGTTTGGATGTGTTGGTGCGTCAGACGGCCAATCGCTGTCAGCCGTCGTCCGTGCTTATTCCCTCCATAGTCCTCCATCTCTTTCTCGCGTGTGGTCAATGCTCGCGAGCTGTTGTGGCGCCTAAAAATGCCGTTAACAAACATTGCGGCGAAGAAGTTGAATTTTCACAAATCAAACCAAAAAATCGCAATGAGTTCAAACACTGCAATATAAAAATGACTAAGGAATCGCTAGCACGATAGAGGGTTTGCTGTGCAACGCGCAGAACCCTAATTCGCATTAACACATTCAGCCCGGCGCTGATTTTCATCAACTTTTCATTCCGCCGATGTCTAGAACGCAAGCTGATTGTGAAACCGGCATATTGGAAAGTTTACTGGCAGTCCCTGGGGCCTGCCATCGAACTGAACGTGTTAAGCATTAAGCATAACTTTGTTACACTAAGCCTTTTTGCTTTCGTATGGTGTAGATTACACAGATATGCTGAGCCGTCTGCGCAAGGGTGTGAGTGTGCGTGTGTGTGCCAAAACTGTCGCCAAATGTGTTTTCTTCCGGAATGTTATGATCGATCGAAGGAAGGTGTTCATGTTCAGTGGCGGAGTGGGAGAATCGGGGGCGCCCTAGGCGGAAAGACGAATTGAGGCCCCTGTAAATGATAGCTGATGACGGGGAGGGGGGGGGGGGGGTACTGGCATACGGCTGTTATGAGATTGAACATTATACTTGAATTGCCGGCGGGGGGGGGGATTGGCGATGGAACCCCTACGATAATCGGTCACATGTCCTAAAATTATTGCCGGCGGGGGGGGGGGGGGGGGGGGGGGGGGGTGCTCCAGCGACGGGGCCCCAGCGACGGGGCCCCAACGACCATCTTTCCGGCGGCCCTTGTCGCTAATACTCTGTCCACTTGTAGACATACGGCATACTACAGACTACAGATCTTCGGCGACCGCCTAGTCCGTCTACCGTTAGATCCGCCGCTGGTTCATGACGGTGTTTTTTTGTTGTGGAGGTGCATCCTTCCTCCTGCCTGCAGCGTATGCATCGGGAAGGAGACAATGTGGCAGTATGCAAGTTACCCGCTGGATAGGAGCGGTCCCGCGACACCGCCGTCATTCCTCACATCTGCATGCCCGTCGTGGGCTCTAACCGCGTATGAACCGTTCGCCGTAGCAAGGGCTGACTATCCGGCTACGTGGTACTCAAGTCCTGAAAAGGCCGGCATGATCGCGTAGACTATTACGCCAATAATAATAATAATAATAAGAAGAAGAAGAAGAACTTAGCGTACCAGTCCACACTCGGGGAAAGTTTTTGCTTTGACTTTGGTGCTGCCGGGTCTACCGCTGTGGCGCGACAAATGCACGGAATTCAGTCGACTAAAACATGAACCTACCGATCTGAACCCATTCCAAGGCAATGCCGGTCAATCGGCGTCATGATAACTTCTCCAAACCAACAAGCCGCCAGATTCTGGACGGGCAGGTGCAGCACCATATGCGCGAAAGAAATGTGCTACATATCACATGCACATTTGCTTCGATCGTGTGCCTTTTTAACACTCCCAACAGCAGAACCGATCGCAAAGATCGTGGTGCCAATCCGATAGTTGTGTTGTCTCTCAGGTAGCGAAATCGAAAATGCATGGACTTTGTAGCCGCAGCGGATGAAAATGTACGCATCAGAATCAAATAGTTTTGGGGTTTCCACACGCACGCACACACACACACACACACAAAAACACACAAAAACACACACACACACACGCACGCGAGCACGCACGCACGCACACACACACGCACACATGCACGTACGCGTGTACGCGGGCAGGCACCCGCGAAAGCGCAAACACAAGCACGCACCCACGAAAGCGCGAACGCAAGCACGCACTCCCCCCCCCCACCAGACCTCCCCCCCCCCCCTCACCGCATGATCGATTACGGCTACCGTATCGGTAGAACGGCTCGTTCAGCTTTCTTGTATCGCATCCTCATCCAAAGCGCCGGGCGGGGTGGGGGATCGCGGCATGATAGAGTGAACGGTCACTTTCCCCGCGCTGTGTGCGTGTGTGTGTCGAGACCCAAAAACTGGAGACAGATTTCGGCAAATTAAAAAAAAATTATAACCACTATACACTGTGCTATATGATGCATAGAAGGTCGTTGAAGCATCTAACATGTTCAAATTAAAAAAAATATTTGATTAGTGTTAGACGTTCTCCTACGCTTGTTTTAAATAGGCTTCTTCAATGGAGTTGGGCAAAACGCACAAAAAAGCGGAACTGGGTCCGGACGATTCCAACAAATTTCGGACCCAGTTCCGAAGGGTAGGTTCAATCCGACAAGCCGGAACCGCCCGGAATCGTCTGGAATCGTCTGGAATCGTCGGAATCGTGCGGAGTCGTTGGAACCGTCCGGAATCGTCCGGAATCGTCGGAATCGTCCGGAATCGCCCGGAATCGCCCGGAATCGTCGGAATCGTCCGGAATCGCCCGGAATCGTTGGAATTGTCCGGAATCGTCCGGAATCGCCCGGAATCGTCCGGAACCGTCAGAATCGTCCGGAATCGCCCGGAATCGTCCGAAATCGACCGGAATCGCCTGGAATCGACCGGAATCGCCCGGAACCGCCCGATATCGCCCGGAATCGTCCGGAATCGCCCGGAACCGTCGGAATCGTCCGGAATCGCCCGGAATCGTCCGGAATCGCCCGGAATCGATCGGAATCGCCCGGAATCGTCCGGAGTTGCCCGGAATCGCCCGGAATCGCCCGGAATCGTCCGGAGTCGACCGGAATCGACCGGAATCGCCCGGAATCGACCGGAATCGCCCGGAATCGCCCGGAATCGCCCGGAATCGTCGGGAATCGTAGGGATAGTCGGAATTCCATTTCATTTCATGTCATTTATTCAGTGCATAATCTAATACAAATAGATACAAACAGTAACACAAGAAGCTAGATTGCATGTCGAACGATATTGAGGAACTCAGTGCGCGACATTCCTGGCTCAAATGTACGACAGCCAGCATTGACAGATGCGCGGCGGCCGGAACGTGAACAGTCGCAATCGACCGGAATCGACTGAAATCGCCCGGAATCGATCGGAATCATCTAGAATCGTTGGAATCGTTCGGAATCGACCGGAATCAACCGGAATCGTGAGGAATCGTAGTCAACCAATAATAGTAAATGTTAGAAGCCACATTTAATACATATTTTACTTTTTCCGTCATTGCTTTGCATGCACCTCCGGCAAGAATGGCTTCCCAAAAATGTTTGGAGTGTTCATGAAACCTCTTAGTATACTGGCAACAAAAGAGCTTACCCGGAACCCGGAACAAAAGAGGTTAGGTATCGAACCTATAAAGGCCATGTTATTAAAGTCGTACGACTTGATAACTGTGTTCATAATTAGAGACGTGCGTAGCTTTAGAAATCAAAATAGTACAAATGTAAGAATCTTATTAGTTGTTGATTAACACTAGGTTTACGGAACCAGTCAATTTGACGGAATTTTAACTTTGCAGTGAAATACGAACAATACCTTTTGTTTAATTTCGTTTTTTATTCTTTTCGTAAACTCATCATAACATACTATAAGTTTCTAACTTAAAACTATGTTTACATTATATATTAGACGTTTCAAGTCATTCATACGTTCACTGCTAATTCATGATGCTATAATCACCTATAAATTAATTTACAAAATTTGGTTCAAAAGTTATTCATATTTTGATATCTTTTATAAAATTCTATACTTCAAGCAATACGGTCTTTTCGGACCGTTCCTCCTGAATAAAAAATAAAAATCTATAGTAACTTAAACACTCATTTAGATGATTGGAGCCTCTATTTTTTGCAAATCGAATGCTGATTCATTACAGTTGTAGGTTTTTGAAATTATGTTGGACAAAAATCATTTCTTTTAATTTTTTTGACGTCAACCTATTTCTTTTCTCCGTTAAGATGTAACCTGCTTTTGAAAATATGCGTTCACAAGGAACAGAAGACGCAGGAATACTGAGATATTTTTTAGCAAGCGTTGATAATATAGGATATACTACTTCTCTTTCCTTCCACCAGATAAATGGATCGCATTTTACCTGTAGATTTTGTTCAGACAAATAGCGATCCAGTTCAATCGCGGCAAGAATTCTAGAAGGACTGATTGAATGTTCTGTATTGCGAACTTTTTTTAATGGTTGCCAAATATCCTCATCACTATCGCTACCGTTATCGCTTTCCTCGAGTGTATCAATGCTATTAGTGTTATAATGTGGAAGCATTGAGCCGTCTGCGCAAGGGTGTGAGTGTGCGTGTGTGTGCCAAAACTGTCGCCAAATGTGTTTTCTTCCGGAATGTTATGATCGATCGAAGGAAGGTGTTCATGTTCAGTGGCGGAGTGGGAGAATCGGGGGCGCCCTAGGCGGAAAGACGAATTGAGGCCCCTGTAAATGATAGCTGATGACGGGGAGGGGGGGGGGGGGGGTACTGGCATACGGCTGTTATGAGATTGAACATTATACTTGAATTGCCGGCGGGGGGGGGATTGGCGATGGAACCCCTACGATAATCGGTCACATGTCCTAAAATTATTGCCGGCGGGGGGGGGAGGGGGGGAGTGCAGAAGGTTCTCCAGCGACGGGGCCCCAACGACCATCTTTCCGGCGGCCCTTGTCGCTAATACTCTGTCCACTTGTAGACATACGGCATACTACAGACTACAGATCTTCGGCGACCGCCTAGTCCGTCTACCGTTAGATCCGCCGCTGGTTCATGACGGTGTTTTTTTGTTGTGGAGGTGCATCCTTCCTCCTGCCTGCAGCGTATGCATCGGGAAGGAGACAATGTGGCAGTATGCAAGTTACCCGCTGGATAGGAGCGGTCCCGCGGCACCGCCGTCATTCCTCACATCTGCATGCCCGTCGTGGGCTCTAACCGCGTATGAACCGTCCGCCGTAGCAAGGGCTGACTATCCGGCTACGTGGTACTCAAGTCCTGAAAAGGCCGGCATGATCGCGTAGACTATTACGCCAATAATAATAATAATAATAAGAAAAAGAAGAAGAACTTAGCGTACCAGTCCACACTCGGGGAAAGTTTTTGCTTTGACTTTGGTGCTGCCGGGTCTACCGCTGTGGCGCGACAAATGCACGGAATTCAGTCGACTAAAACATGAACCTACCGATCTGAACCCATTCCAAGGCAATGCCGGTCAATCGGCGTCATGATAACTTCTCCAAACCAACAAGCCGCCAGATTCTGGACGGGCAGGTGCAGCACCATATGCGCGAAAGAAATGTGCTACATATCACATGCACATTTGCTTCGATCGTGTGCCTTTTTAACACTCCCAACAGCAGAACCGATCGCAAAGATCGTGGTGCCAATCCGATAGTTGTGTTGTCTCTCAGGTAGCGAAATCGAAAATGCATGGACTTTGTAGCCGCAGCGGATGAAAATGTACGCATCAGAATCAAATAGTTTTGGGGTTTCCACACGCACGCACACACACACACACACAAAAACACACAAAAACACACACACACACGCACGCGAGCACGCACGCACGCACACACACACGCACACATGCACGTACGCGTGTACGCGGGCAGGCACCCGCGAAAGCGCAAACACAAGCACGCACCCACGAAAGCGCGAACGCAAGCACGCACTCCCCCCCCCACCAGACCTCCCCCCCCCCCCCTCACCGCATGATCGATTACGGCTACCGTATCGGTAGAACGGCTCGTTCAGCTTTCTTGTATCGCATCCTCATCCAAAGCGCCGGGCGGGGTGGGGGATCGCGGCATGATAGAGTGAACGGTCACTTTCCCCGCGCTGTGTGCGTGTGTGTGTCGAGACCCAAAAACTGGAGACAGATTTCGGCAAATTAAAAAAAAATTATAACCACTATACACTGTGCTATATGATGCATAGAAGGTCGTTGAAGCATCTAACATGTTCAAATTAAAAAAAATATTTGATTAGTGTTAGACGTTCTCCTACGCTTGTTTTAAATAGGCTTCTTCACTAGAGTTGGGCAAAACGCACAAAAAAGCGGAACTGGGTCCGGACGATTCCAACAAATTTCGGACCCAGTTCCGAAGGGTAGGTTCAATCCGACAAGCCGGAACCGCCCGGAATCGTCTGGAATCGTCTGGAATCGTCGGAATCGTGCGGAGTCGTTGGAACCGTCCGGAATCGTCCGGAATCGTCGGAATCGTCCGGAATCGCCCGGAATCGTCGGAATCGTCCGGAATCGCCCGGAATCGTTGGAATCGTCCGGAATCGTCCGGAATCGCCCGGAATCGTCCGGAACCGTCAGAATCGTCCGGAATCGCCCGGAATCGTCCGAAATCGACCGGAATCGCCTGGAATCGACCGGAATCGCCCGGAACCGCCCGATATCGCCCGGAATCGTCCGGAATCGCCCGGAACCGTCGGAATCGTCCGGAATCGCCCGGAATCGTCCGGAATCGCCCGGAATCGATCGGAATCGCCCGGAATCGTCCGGAGTTGCCCGGAATCGCCCGGAATCGCCCGGAATCGTCGGGAATCGTAGGGATAGTCGGAATTCCATTTCATTTCATGTCATTTATTCAGTGCATAATCTAATACAAATAGATACAAACAGTAACACAAGAAGCTAGATTGCATGTCGAACGATATTGAGGAACTCAGTGCGCGACATTCCTGGCTCAAATGTACGACAGCCAGCATTGACAGATGCGCGGCGGCCGGAACGTGAACAGTCGCAATCGACCGGAATCGACTGAAATCGCCCGGAATCGATCGGAATCATCTAGAATCGTTGGAATCGTTCGGAATCGACCGGAATCAACCGGAATCGTGAGGAATCGTAGTCAACCAATAATAGTAAATGTTAGAAGCCACATTTAATACATATTTTACTTTTTCCGTCATTGCTTTGCATGCACCTCCGGCAAGAATGGCTTCCCAAAAATGTTTGGAGTGTTCATGAAACCTCTTAGTATACTGGCAACAAAAGAGCTTACCCGGAACCCGGAACAAAAGAGGTTAGGTATCGAACCTATAAAGGCCATGTTATTAAAGTCGTACGACTTGATAACTGTGTTCATAATTAGAGACGTGCGTAGCTTTAGAAATCAAAATAGTACAAATGTAAGAATCTTATTAGTTGTTGATTAACACTAGGTTTACGGAACCAGTCAATTTGACGGAATTTTAACTTTGCAGTGAAATACGAACAATACCTTTTGTTTAATTTCGTTTTTTATTCTTTTCGTAAACTCATCATAACATACTATAAGTTTCTAACTTAAAACTATGTTTACATTATATATTAGACGTTTCAAGTCATTCATACGTTCACTGCTAATTCATGATGCTATAATCACCTATAAATTAATTTACAAAATTTGGTTCAAAAGTTATTCATATTTTGATATCTTTTATAAAATTCTATACTTCAAGCAATACGGTCTTTTCGGACCGTTCCTCCTGAATAAAAAATAAAAATCTATAGTAACTTAAACACTCATTTAGATGATTGGAGCCTCTATTTTTTGCAAATCGAATGCTGATTCATTACAGTTGTAGGTTTTTGAAATTATGTTGGACAAAAATCATTTCTTTTAATTTTTTTGACGTCAACCTATTTCTTTTCTCCGTTAAGATGTAACCTGCTTTTGAAAATATGCGTTCACAAGGAACAGAAGACGCAGGAATACTGAGATATTTTTTAGCAAGCGTTGATAATATAGGATATACTACTTCTCTTTCCTTCCACCAGATAAATGGATCGCATTTTACCTGTAGATTTTGTTCAGACAAATAGCGATCCAGTTCAATCGCGGCAAGAATTCTAGAAGGACTGATTGAATGTTCTGTATTGCGAACTTTTTTTAATGGTTGCCAAATATCCTCATCACTATCGCTACCGTTATCGCTTTCCTCGAGTGTATCAATGCTATTAGTGTTATAATGTGGAAGCATTGAGCCGTCTGCGCAAGGGTGTGAGTGTGCGTGTGTGTGCCAAAACTGTCGCCAAATGTGTTTTCTTCCGGAATGTTATGATCGATCGAAGGAAGGTGTTCATGTTCAGTGGCGGAGTGGGAGAATCGGGGGCGCCCTAGGCGGAAAGACGAATTGAGGCCCCTGTAAATGATAGCTGATGACGGGGAGGGGGGGGGGGGTACTGGCATACGGCTGTTATGAGATTGAACATTATACTTGAATTGCCGGCGGGGGGGGGATTGGCGATGGAACCCCTACGATAATCGGTCACATGTCCTAAAATTATTGCCGGCGGGGGGGGGAGGGGGGGAGTGCAGAAGGTTCTCCAGCGACGGGGCCCCAACGACCATCTTTCCGGCGGCCCTTGTCGCTAATACTCTGTCCACTTGTAGACATACGGCATACTACAGACTACAGATCTTCGGCGACCGCCTAGTCCGTCTACCGTTAGATCCGCCGCTGGTTCATGACGGTGTTTTTTTGTTGTGGAGGTGCATCCTTCCTCCTGCCTGCAGCGTATGCATCGGGAAGGAGACAATGTGGCAGTATGCAAGTTACCCGCTGGATAGGAGCGGTCCCGCGGCACCGCCGTCATTCCTCACATCTGCATGCCCGTCGTGGGCTCTAACCGCGTATGAACCGTCCGCCGTAGCAAGGGCTGACTATCCGGCTACGTGGTACTCAAGTCCTGAAAAGGCCGGCATGATCGCGTAGACTATTACGCCAATAATAATAATAATAATAAGAAAAAGAAGAAGAACTTAGCGTACCAGTCCACACTCGGGGAAAGTTTTTGCTTTGACTTTGGTGCTGCCGGGTCTACCGCTGTGGCGCGACAAATGCACGGAATTCAGTCGACTAAAACATGAACCTACCGATCTGAACCCATTCCAAGGCAATGCCGGTCAATCGGCGTCATGATAACTTCTCCAAACCAACAAGCCGCCAGATTCTGGACGGGCAGGTGCAGCACCATATGCGCGAAAGAAATGTGCTACATATCACATGCACATTTGCTTCGATCGTGTGCCTTTTTAACACTCCCAACAGCAGAACCGATCGCAAAGATCGTGGTGCCAATCCGATAGTTGTGTTGTCTCTCAGGTAGCGAAATCGAAAATGCATGGACTTTGTAGCCGCAGCGGATGAAAATGTACGCATCAGAATCAAATAGTTTTGGGGTTTCCACACGCACGCACACACACACACACAAAAACACACAAAAACACACACACACACGCACGCGAGCACGCACGCACGCACACACACACGCACACATGCACGTACGCGTGTACGCGGGCAGGCACCCGCGAAAGCGCAAACACAAGCACGCACCCACGAAAGCGCGAACGCAAGCACGCACTCCCCCCCCCCCCAGACCCCCCCCCCCCCCCCCCCCCCTCACCGCATGATCGATTACGGCTACCGTATCGGTAGAACGGCTCGTTCAGCTTTCTTGTATCGCATCCTCATCCAAAGCGCCGGGCGGGGTGGGGGATCGCGGCATGATAGAGTGAACGGTCACTTTCCCCGCGCTGTGTGCGTGTGTGTGTCGAGACCCAAAAACTGGAGACAGATTTCGGCAAATTAAAAAAAAATTATAACCACTATACACTGTGCTATATGATGCATAGAAGGTCGTTGAAGCATCTAACATGTTCAAATTAAAAAAAATATTTGATTAGTGTTAGACGTTCTCCTACGCTTGTTTTAAATAGGCTTCTTCACTAGAGTTGGGCAAAACGCACAAAAAAGCGGAACTGGGTCCGGACGATTCCAACAAATTTCGGACCCAGTTCCGAAGGGTAGGTTCAATCCGACAAGCCGGAACCGCCCGGAATCGTCTGGAATCGTCTGGAATCGTCGGAATCGTGCGGAGTCGTTGGAACCGTCCGGAATCGTCCGGAATCGTCGGAATCGTCCGGAATCGCCCGGAATCGTCGGAATCGTCCGGAATCGCCCGGAATCGTTGGAATCGTCCGGAATCGTCCGGAATCGCCCGGAATCGTCCGGAACCGTCAGAATCGTCCGGAATCGCCCGGAATCGTCCGAAATCGACCGGAATCGCCTGGAATCGACCGGAATCGCCCGGAACCGCCCGATATCGCCCGGAATCGTCCGGAATCGCCCGGAACCGTCGGAATCGTCCGGAATCGCCCGGAATCGTCCGGAATCGCCCGGAATCGATCGGAATCGCCCGGAATCGTCCGGAGTTGCCCGGAATCGCCCGGAATCGCCCGGAATCGTCCGGAGTCGACCGGAATCGACCGGAATCGCCCGGAATCGACCGGAATCGCCCGGAATCGCCCGGAATCGCCCGGAATCGTCGGGAATCGTAGGGATAGTCGGAATTCCATTTCATTTCATGTCATTTATTCAGTGCATAATCTAATACAAATAGATACAAACAGTAACACAAGAAGCTAGATTGCATGTCGAACGATATTGAGGAACTCAGTGCGCGACATTCCTGGCTCAAATGTACGACAGCCAGCATTGACAGATGCGCGGCGGCCGGAACGTGAACAGTCGCAATCGACCGGAATCGACTGAAATCGCCCGGAATCGATCGGAATCATCTAGAATCGTTGGAATCGTTCGGAATCGACCGGAATCAACCGGAATCGTGAGGAATCGTAGTCAACCAATAATAGTAAATGTTAGAAGCCACATTTAATACATATTTTACTTTTTCCGTCATTGCTTTGCATGCACCTCCGGCAAGAATGGCTTCCCAAAAATGTTTGGAGTGTTCATGAAACCTCTTAGTATACTGGCAACAAAAGAGCTTACCCGGAACCCGGAACAAAAGAGGTTAGGTATCGAACCTATAAAGGCCATGTTATTAAAGTCGTACGACTTGATAACTGTGTTCATAATTAGAGACGTGCGTAGCTTTAGAAATCAAAATAGTACAAATGTAAGAATCTTATTAGTTGTTGATTAACACTAGGTTTACGGAACCAGTCAATTTGACGGAATTTTAACTTTGCAGTGGAATACGATCAATACCTTTTGTTTAATTTCGTTTTTTATTCTTTTCGTAAACTCATCATAACATACTATAAGTTTCTAACTTAAAACTATGTTTACATTATATATTAGACGTTTCAAGTCATTCATACGTTCACTGCTAATTCATGATGCTATAATCACCTATAAATTAATTTACAAAATTTGGTTCAAAAGTTATTCATATTTTGATATCTTTTATAAAATTCTATACTTCAAGCAATACGGTCTTTTCGGACCGTTCCTCCTGAATAAAAAATAAAAATCTATAGTAACTTAAACACTCATTTAGATGATTGGAGCCTCTATTTTTTGCAAATCGAATGCTGATTCATTACAGTTGTAGGTTTTTGAAATTATGTTGGACAAAAATCATTTCTTTTAATTTTTTTGACGTCAACCTATTTCTTTTCTCCGTTAAGATGTAACCTGCTTTTGAAAATATGCGTTCACAAGGAACAGAAGACGCAGGAATACTGAGATATTTTTTAGCAGGCGTTGATAATATAGGATATACTACTTCTCTTTCCTTCCACCAGATAAATGGATCGCATTTTACCTGTAGATTTTGTTCAGACAAATAGCGATCCAGTTCAATCGCGGCAAGAATTCTAGAAGGACTGATTGAATGTTCTGTATTGCGAACTTTTTTTAATGGTTGCCAAATATCCTCATCACTATCGCTACCGTTATCGCTTTCCTCGAGTGTATCAATGCTATTAGTGTTATAATGTGGAAGCATCTTTTGAATTTTTTTTTCGTATGTGTCTTGGTATTGCGCATTGTTTCCCAAAAATCCTACTTTTTTAAATCTTGGGTCTAGGAAAATCCCGCATGACACAATTTCTAAATTATTTGTTGCTTCAAACCTGTCTTCAAGTCCAACTATTAGTACGTCTACTAGTTCAGCTACCTTTTCATGAAAGATTTCTTTCTCTCTTTTTTCCTTCATTTTTTGCAATAAGGACCTAGTTAAAAACCCCATTATTGAAATTGTCACTGTTTTTTTCTGCCATAATTTCGACGGTAACTGTGTTAAAAAGCTTCAAAATTTTGGTAGCCTGTTCTATGATGCACCAATCGTCTTCATCTAGCTTGGATTTGATTTTCAGTGTGGCAATACACGATGCTAGTGGGATCCTATTTTGTTTAATACGATCTAACATGTCGTACGTGGAATTCCATCGAGTGGGACAATCTTGTTTTAGTTTTAGTTCAGGGTGATTTAAATTCGTTTGCATTTCAGAAAGCTTATTGGCAGCTTTTGAGCTTTTTTTGAAGTGCATGACTACATTTTTAACTTCCTCTAATGTAGACGAAATCTTAGGAAGTGCATCTTTAACTACTAAATTTAAGGTATGGGCACCACACGGGAGATGAGAAATATTTAAAAGTGTTGCAGCTGATAGCATATTGCTAGCGTTATCTGTAACCAAAGTGACTAATTTGCTGGTAATATTAAAGGAGTCAGTTATATTCGTGATCAAATCAGCTACATTCTTCCCGGTGTGACTTTTGCAAAACTCAGAGCAATCTAATAACTGTGAACACAGTTCGTATTTACTGTTAATATAATGTGCTGTAACTGCACAAAAACTATCATTATTGATACTTGTCCAACAATCAGCAGTTAAAGAAATTGTTGATGCTGTGAGTAAGTTGGTTTGCACGACTTTGAGCGTATCGTTATAAAGCGCTGGTAACGCACCGTTTGAAATACTTTTTCTTGTAGGTAGAACGTATTTAGGGTTTAAAGCCTTAACAAAACACGCAAAATATTCGTTTTCTACTACAGAAAACGGTTGATACTCTTTACATATCATTAAAAGCAATAGAGTATCAATTTTTTTCTTCGATTCTGCGCTCATAGCCTTATTGGATGGGAAATAATTGGCCAGCGGGCTGCTCACGTTTCTTTCTGCTGAGGTACATTCCAACGGTGAATCTAATTCAGAATCAGTTGTCGATGGAGGGTTATTTCTATGCAACGGAACAGTAGGATGTTTACGACTGAGATGCCGTTTCAAGTTAGATGTTGAGCCCTTAGTGTACGACACTACCTGTTGGCAGTAACGACATTTACCTCCACCTTCAGATTTCACGTAATGCAGCCATACATCGCTGGTTGGGAGTGCCATAGTGCGAAACTGGAAAACACACAATTCAAATGTATTTCTAGTTTACTAATACTTTTAAAACAGCGATCAATTTTTCCTTACCTATTACTCTATACCCTAGAAATGGTCAGAACGTCACCGCAAAAATTCAGCAATCACCGGTGCGCTAAAGGATCGTTCTTACAAACTTCACAGCACTTGTACTTGTACAGCTGAAACGCGATCACTTTCAGCAATTCAAATGGTGAGAACGTTACCGCAAAAGTTCTTACACACGCTCTAGGCTTTTGTACTTGAAGCTTCACATTGGTTGTTTACTGATCGACGGTGCACCAAAAGATGTTTCTAACACAGCTTACAACACTGACTTGCAATTATTTGTGAGAAAAAAGAAACTTACTGGCACTGGATAACTAAGCGGTATTAACTGACCCTGTTCACGCTGTTGTGTGCTGGTGCGATCTCTTGTACTGTTTTGGTCCTTCTGACCTATTCAGCGATTTTCTGGCTCATTAAATATCAAAAATTCTTAACGGTCAAATCGATCGCACACTACGAAAGAAGTTGGCACAGGACAGCAAAAGCTAGTCACACCCTGTGCGGGTGTAACAGTGATCGGCTTTATCAATGGAATTGAACACACACTGTCGCTTCATTGGCGAAGTGTGCAAAACTTAACGGTCAAATCGATCGCACACTACGAAAGAAGTTGGCACAGGACAGCAAAAGCTAGTCACACCCTGTGCGGGTGTAACAGTGATCGGCTTTATCAATGGAATTGAACACACACTGTCGCTTCATTGGCGAAGTGTGCAAAACTTAACGGTCAAATCGATCGCACACTACGAAAGAAGTTGGCACAGGACAGCAAAAGCTAGCCACACCGTGTGCGGGTGCAACAGTGATCGGTTTTATCACGAAACCATAAACGAACGAAATCTGGTGAACGTAGGATCGGCGATCCCTTACGAGCTACTCGAGGAATAAACGGCGGCAGTCTATAAATACCTTGAGGGGACAATCGACCCGCAGGTTTCGAGATTCTGGTAGCTTCTGATACTAAATTAAAAGCATAAGAAATGTGCTTGCCGAAACAACCAGAAAAAAAAGTAGAAGTTCTCACGGAAGAAAAACTTTTAATTGAAATCAGGCATCTAAACATATTTTTAGATAGCTGGCAAGGCTAAACTAATAATACATATAAATAAAAACAAACTCGATGTTTTAGAAAAATAAAACAAATGTGTTTCTCTATAACTTAAACGAAAGAAATTATTTTTTCTACTTCGAAAGTTTACCTTCGGAATCGATTCTTGAACGAAACCTCAACAGATAAAAAGAGCGTGCTTGGTGTCAACCAATTTTTCTTGCTAATTTCTCCGGCTGCGAACCGTTGTGATAAGATCGGTTTCGGAGCCTTTTAATGTCTTATGTGCATGAAGTTTGCGTGAGGCATCTCTTGTAACGGATTTTCGCTTTACCCAACTCGTGCGTAACGTTCAATGCATTTGATCCAACGCTTTGGGCCAACGATGATGAAATGATATTGTTTTGAGCTGTGGGCATGTATCGCAGCGTTCTGCGCTTCCAACTAAGGTAAAAATATTGCACATGTTAAAAATGCAAAAGTTTTCTGCTTCTGATAAATAAAATAAATATGCTTCTGATAGGTCTGGTAGTAATAGTAAATCTGATTGTAAACATAACCTCCGGAGGGAAAATGGGGGTATATTGGGTTGACAACACCAATTGGAAGGGGCCCCTCAATCGACGGGATCATCAACGGGGCCCCCAAATGGCCGAGGCAATGGAGATTGTTCTTTGTATTATGGCTGTGTATGGCTGTATGTAGATGCAGCTGTAACGGTTTTTGGTCTTGTTGTATTCGCAAAAAATTAAATAGTCGATAAAAACCATATTGAGTATTTTTATACCCTTCCCCCCTTCCTTCTAACCTGAAACCTTTCCCATTTCCCCTACTATTCGGTCCAGGGCCAAGAATGAAAATTTTATTTTTTGCATTAAAAGACACACACAATCCACTATCCTAGGCCAGGAATGTGAATACCATTTTTCGTGTGAAACAGCTGTCTGCTTTCGGCACACAATAGCAAAGCGGTAGCAGGGGCCTCGTATACAAGAACAGGACGGTTCATCCCAGCCAAGAGCGCACACAATGACATCGATTTAACCATTTCTCGAATGAAACCTCAACCCACTGAAGCACCGTTGACCAAACGACCTTCCTAGGCTTTTTAACGCGACGCGAGCTTGGTGTCAATTTTTCCTGTTAATTTCTCCGGCTACGAACCGGTGTATTGAACGCTGTGTAGGCCTTTAAATTTTTGTCTGTATGTGTGTGCTTGTGGCTGTTGTAACGGGTTTTCTTTGTGGTTAAACGCAGCGCTGTTCTGTGTTCCGTGCATTGGATTTTAGCAGCAAGTGTCTCCGCGTTTTTTTGGTGAGCTCGTGCACGGACCATCCACACCAAGACACCAAATGGACGGGGCCCCTTATTGATGGGGCCCCTTATAGACGGGGCCCCTTATTGATGGGGCCTCCTTACCGACGGGGCCCTTACCGACGGGGGCCCTTTATCGAAGAGTCCACATAATCGTTGGGGCCCCGTAAACCACCTTTGAGTTTTGGCTTCAATATAGCTGTATCGGTTTTTATCTTGTCTCCACGCAAAAAGTTGTATGTAAATAGTGATAAAACATCATTTTAATATTAACATGGCCCAGTTCCTTTTTGGACATATGTATACCACCCCTTCCCGATTTCCCCTATTTGTCAGTTGACCACAAAAGATGAGTAGGGCCCCGCGTGAAAATTTAAGGTTTTGGGTTAAAAGCAGGCACGCTCCACGATCTCAGGCTTGAGATGTGAATACCATTTTTCGCGTGAAAACTGTCTGTTTTTGGCACACATCTGCAAAACAAGTATAGGGGCCCCCAGCAAGCACAGGCACGTTTCATCCAAGCCAAATTGAAAAGCGCACACATCGATATCGATGGAATCGTTTATCGAATGAAACCTCTACCCACTGGAGCACCGTTGCTTGCTTGGTGTTAGTCGATTTTTCCTGCTAATTTTACCGGCTACGAGCCGGTGTATTGATATTGTGTTTCGGGGCCTTTAAATTTTTATTTGGGTGTGTTGTATGCTTGTGTTGTGTAACGGGTTTTCGGTGGTACTTAAGCACAGCGTTCTGTGCATTCCATTTTAGCAGCAAGTTGCTCTGCGTTGTTTTGGGTTTGGGTGTCTCGTGCACAGGCCACCCACACCAGCAAAGATTGACGGTTTCTCGCTCTGCCCAATACTTTGCGCCAACGATGATGAGGTATTGATTTGAGCTGTGCGCGCGTGTTGCAGCGTTCTTCGCTTGCGACTTTGATGCCAGTATTGGCAGATTTCTTAGAACATTAAATGTGCTGCTTTGAGTAGTATGGGGCCCCGGTTTTCTGCAATACGGGGCCCTCGACAAAATACAGTGAGTAAAGCGATGGGAAAAATGAATAAATAAAAAAAGTTTTTTTTTAACTAGATTATAAAAGTCCCATCCTGAGGGGGGGGGGGGGGGGGAATAGATACGAAGTCGAACATCCACAATGACGGGGGCCCCTAGATCGCCGGGGCCACTGGCGGCCGCTCACCATTTAATGCGCCACTGGGCTGTTCGACTCCAGCTAGGGCGATGTTTAATCTCACCCTACTGGACACTGTGCTGCAGCCAGGGTGATCCAGAGGGGACGAGGTAGCGTGCCGTCCCGGATGCAGTCGAACAGGCGTCGCCAATTGCGCCTCGGCTACAGCCACAGCTTAAATAGAGGGCGATGAGCCATGCCGCCCTGGCTGCAGCCCCGTTGCAACGGGACCCACATTTTTTTCCAGCCAAAGCATCGTAGGAGGGCGAGGAACTATGCCGCCCGAGTTTTTCATCTCTGCCGCCCGTCATTGTAGAAATACATCGCTGCTACCCTGGGGCAAGCATCATCGCGGCATCATCATCATCGGCAAGCATCATCGCGGGATCATCATCGTTATCATCATTGCAATCATCATCGTCACCTCATCGCCGCCGTCCCAGGGAGCGGCACAGCAGCAGCATCACCGCTGCGTTTTCGCCATCGCGGTGAGGGCCGAGTGTAGCAGCAACCGCTGCTCAGCGTGACAACATCGGAGTCCAAACATCTTGGCAGCATCGGCCGGAAGGGAGTCACCACGCCGGTATTCCCTTAGTGGAATACCCCCGCGTCGGTTCGACCCCTTCGGTATTAAAAGGGGAAGATGTTGTGGGCAGCCGTACCGACCCCTGGACTTGCCGTGGCAGTTGCGCTGCCACCGGTCAACGTCCAGGAGGATGACAGTGTGTCACGCGCAAGGCTTAGTGTGCGCCGAGCGCACGATGAGAGTGAGTGCGACCGATCGAGCAGGAGCTCTCGGCAGTGGCGCTTGGTGCGGCTGGTGCGCGGCCACCGCAATTGTATCATTTTAAGTGTTCAAATTGTTTCATTATTTATATTTTGTACGTTTTAAGTGTTTGAATAAAAGCAAAAGTACCAAACACAACGGTTAATTAATTCTAATATTTTATTTCTTTCAATTTAGTCATGTAAAAATGAATAATGTATTTTTTAAACTTTGGTTTCAACGAAAAATTTCGAAGTAGAAAAAATAATTTCTTTCGTTTAAGTTATAGAGAAACACATTTGTTTTATTTTTCTAAAACATCGAGTTTGTTTTTATTTATATGTATTATTAGTTTAGCCTTGCCAGCTATCTAAAAATATGTTTAGATGCCTGATTTCAATTAAAAGTTCTTCTTCCGTGAGAACTTCTACTTTTTTTCTGGTTGTTTCGGCAAGCACATTTCTTATGCTTTTAATTTAGTATCAGAAGCTACCAGAATCTCGAATCCTGCGGGTCGATTGTCCCCTCAAGGTATTTATAGACTGCCGCCGTTTATTCCTCGAGTAGCTCGTAAGGGATCGCCGATCCTACGTTCACCAGATTTCGTTCGTTTATGGTTTCGTGATAAAACCGATCACTGTTGCACCCGCACACGGTGTGGCTAGCTTTTGCTGTCCTGTGCCAACTTCTTTCGTAGTGTGCGATCGATTTGACCGTTAAGTTTTGCACACTTCGCCAATGAAGCGACAGTGTGTGTTCAATTCCATTGATAAAGCCGATCCCTGTTGCACCCGCACACGGTGTGGCTAGCTTTTGCTGTCCTGTGCCAACTTCTTTCGTAGTGTGCGATCGATTTGACCGTTAAGTTTTGCACACTTCGCCAATGAAGCGACAGTGTGTGTTCAATTCCATTGATAAAGCCGATCACTGTTACACCCGCACAGGGTGTGACTAGCTTTTGCTGTCCTGTGCCAACTTCTTTCGTAGTGTGCGATCGATTTGACCGTTAAGAATTTTTGATATTTAATGAGCTAGAAGATCGCTGAATAGGTCAGAAGGACCAAAACAGTACAAGAGATCGCACCAGCACACAACAGCGTGAACAGGGTCAGTTAATACCGCTTAGTTATCCAGTGCCAGTAAGTTTTTTTTTCTCACAAATAATTGCAAGTCAGTGTTGTAAGCTGTGTTAGAAACATCTTTTGGTGCACCGTCGATCAGTAAACAACCAATGTGAAGCTACAAGTACAAAAGCCTAGAGCGTGTGTAAGAACTTTTGCGGTAACGTTCTCACCATTTGAATTGCTGAAAGTGATCGCGTTTCAGCTGTACAAGTACAAGTGCTGTGAAGTTTGTAAGAACGATCCTTTAGCGCACCGGTGATTGCTGAATTTTTGCGGTGACGTTCTGACCATTTCTAGGGTATAGAGTAATAGGTAAGGAAAAATTGATCGCTGTTTTAAAAGTATTAGTAAACTAGAAATACATTTGAATTGTGTGTTTTCCAGTTTCGCACTATGGCACTCCCAACCAGCGATGTATGGCTGCATTACGTGAAATCTGAAGGTGGAGGTAAATGTCGTTACTGCCAACAGGTAGTGTCGTACACTAAGGGCTCAACATCTAACTTGAAACGGCATCTCAGTCGTAAACATCCTACTGTTCCGTTGCAGAGAAATAACCCTCCATCGACAACTGATTCTGAATTAGATTCACCGTTGGAATGTACCTCAGCAGAAAGAAACGTGAGCAGCCCGCTGGCCAATTATTTCCCATCCAATAAGGCTATGAGCGCAGAATCGAAGAAAAAAATTGATACTCTATTGCTTTTAATGATATGTAAAGAGTATCAACCGTTTTCTGTAGTAGAAAACGAATATTTTGCGTGTTTTGTTAAGGCTTTAAACCCTAAATACGTTCTACCTACAAGAAAAAGTATTTCAAACGGTGCGTTACCAGCGCTTTATAACGATACGCTCAAAGTCGTGCAAACCAACTTACTCACAGCATCAACAATTTCTTTAACTGCTGATTGTTGGACAAGTATCAATAATGATAGTTTTTGTGCAGTTACAGCACATTATATTAACAGTAAATACGAACTGTGTTCACAGTTATTAGATTGCTCTGAGTTTTGCAAAAGTCACACCGGGAAGAATGTAGCTGATTTGATCACGAATATAACTGACTCCTTTAATATTACCAGCAAATTAGTCACTTTGGTTACAGATAACGCTAGCAATATGCTATCAGCTGCAACACTTTTAAATATTTCTCATCTCCCGTGTGGTGCCCATACCTTAAATTTAGTAGTTAAAGATGCACTTCCTAAGATTTCGTCTACATTAGAGGAAGTTAAAAATGTAGTCATGCACTTCAAAAAAAGCTCAAAAGCTGCCAATAAGCTTTCTGAAATGCAAACGAATTTAAATCACCCTGAACTAAAACTAAAACAAGATTGTCCCACTCGATGGAATTCCACGTACGACATGTTAGATCGTATTAAACAAAATAGGATCCCACTAGCATCGTGTATTGCCACACTGAAAATCAAATCCAAGCTAGATGAAGACGATTGGTGCATCATAGAACAGGCTACCAAAATTTTGAAGCTTTTTAACACAGTTACCGTCGAAATTATGGCAGAAAAAAACAGTGACAATTTCAATAATGGGGTTTTTAACTAGGTCCTTATTGCAAAAAATGAAGGAAAAAAGAGAGAAAGAAATCTTTCATGAAAAGGTAGCTGAACTAGTAGACGTACTAATAGTTGGACTTGAAGACAGGTTTGAAGCAACAAATAATTTAGAAATTGTGTCATGCGGGATTTTCCTAGACCCAAGATTTAAAAAAGTAGGATTTTTGGGAAACAATGCGCAATACCAAGACACATACGAAAAAAAAATTCAAAAGATGCTTCCACATTATAACACTAATAGCATTGATACACTCGAGGAAAGCGATAACGGTAGCGATAGTGATGAGGATATTTGGCAACCATTAAAAAAAGTTCGCAATACAGAACATTCAATCAGTCCTTCTAGAATTCTTGCCGCGATTGAACTGGATCGCTATTTGTCTGAACAAAATCTACAGGTAAAATGCGATCCATTTATCTGGTGGAAGGAAAGAGAAGTAGTATATCCTATATTATCAACGCCTGCTAAAAAATATCTCAGTATTCCTGCGTCTTCTGTTCCTTGTGAACGCATATTTTCAAAAGCAGGTTACATCTTAACGGAGAAAAGAAATAGGTTGACGTCAAAAAAATTAAAAGAAATGATTTTTGTCCAACATAATTTCAAAAACCTACAACTGTAATGAATCAGCATTCGATTTGCAAAAAATAGAGGCTCCAATCATCTAAATGAGTGTTTAAGTTACTATAGATTTTTATTTTTTATTCAGGAGGAACGGTCCGAAAAGACCGTATTGCTTGAAGTATAGAATTTTATAAAAGATATCAAAATATGAATAACTTTTGAACCAAATTTTGTAAATTAATTTATAGGTGATTATAGCATCATGAATTAGCAGTGAACGTATGAATGACTTGAAACGTCTAATATATAATGTAAACATAGTTTTAAGTTAGAAACTTATAGTATGTTATGATGAGTTTACGAAAAGAATAAAAAACGAAATTAAACAAAAGGTATTGTTCGTATTTCACTGCAAAGTTAAAATTCCGTCAAATTGACTGGTTCCGTAAACCTAGTGTTAATCAACAACTAATAAGATTCTTACATTTGCACTATTTTGATTTCTAAAGCTACGCACGTCTCTAATTATGAACACAGTTATCAAGTCGTACGACTTTAATAACATGGCCTTTATAGGTTCGATACCTAACCTCTTTTGTTCCGGGTTCCGGGTAAGCTCTTTTGTTGCCAGTATACTAAGAGGTTTCATGAACACTCCAAACATTTTTGGGAAGCCATTCTTGCCGGAGGTGCATGCAAAGCAATGACGGAAAAAGTAAAATATGTATTAAATGTGGCTTCTAACATTTACTATTATTGGTTGACTACGATTCCTCACGATTCCGGTTGATTCCGGTCGATTCCGAACGATTCCAACGATTCTAGATGATTCCGGTCGATTCCGGGCGATTTCAGTCGATTCCGGTCGATTGCGACTGTTCATGTTCCGGCCGCCGCGCATCTGTCAATGCTGGCTGTCGTACATTTGAGCCAGGAATGTCGCGCACTGAGTTCCTCAATATCGTTCGACATGCAATCTAGCTTCTTGTGTTACTGTTTGTATCTATTTGTATTAGGTTATGCACTGAATAAATGACATGAAATGAAATGGAATTCCGACTATCCCGACGATTCCCGACGATTCCGGGCGATTCCGGGCGATTCCGGTCGATTCCGGTCGATTCCGGTCGACTCCGGACGATTCCGGGCGATTCCGGGCGATTCAGGGCAACTCCGGACGATTCCGGGCGATTCCGATCGATTCCGGGCGATTCCGGACGATTCCGGGCGATTCCGGACGATCCCGGGCGATTCCGATCGATTCCGGACGATTCCGGACGATTCCGAGCGATTCCGGACGATTCCGGGCGATTCCGGACGATTCCGACGGTTCCGGGCGATATCGGGCGATTCCGGGCGATTCCGGTCGATTCCGGGCGATTCCGGGCGATTCCGGGCGATTCCGATCGATTTCGGACGATTCCGGGCGATTCCGGTCGATTCCGGACGATTCCGGACGATTCCGGGCGATTCCGGACGATTCCGGACGATTCCAACGATTCCGGGCGATTCCGGACGATTCCGACGATTCCGGGCAATTCCGGGCGATTCCGGACGATTCCGGTGGAACTAGCGATTCCGTTTCTCTGGAGTCGGAATCGGAATCATACTTGCCGATGGGGTCGATGTGGGTGCGATCCTGCGAACCCATCTCTATTCTTCACCCTCAATTGACAGGTGCATCGAATGGTCTCATCAGCAGCGGCGCGAAATAAAATAAACCATCAATACACCGATAACACTTTGAATCCCAATCCAGCTTCTCCCACAGCGTCTCAAGGGCACACACAAATTAATAAATGCTAACACCCACCAATAACAATACACAACCGCAATGCACATACGAGTATCAACGCATACACCGCTACAGCCAATCAGCTGGCGGCGGAAGGCACGGGCTGAAGCGCAAGTAAGGCAAGGCAGGGTGAGTGAGGGAGAAGAAGCGGACGAAAAAATGGGCGCCACTATTTTTAAATTTTTTGACCGTTTTTTTGCTCCGCCGCCATAAATAGTTCGTCCATTTCGCCAACAGATGGCGCTAAACTTGCTCGACCCAGCGCAGGAATCGCTGAAGTCCAGCGAGGGAGACCAGCCAAAATCTGCGCTGGCGCGATCCCCCACCCCGCCCGGCGCTTTGGATGAGGATGCGATACAAGAAAGCTGAACGAGCCGTTCTACCGATACGGTAGCCGTAATCGATCATGCCGTGAGGGGGGGGGGAGGTCTGGTGGGGGGGGGGGGGGTGCGTGCTTGCGTTCGCGCTTTCGTGGGTGCGTGCTTGTGTTTGCGCTTTCGCGGGTGCCTGCCCGCGTACACGCGTACGTGCATGTGTGCGTGTGTGTGTGCGTGCGTGCGTGCTCGCGTGCGTGTGTGTGTGTTTCTGTGTGTTTTTGTGTGTGTGTGTGTGCGTGCGTGTGGAAACCCCAAAACTATTTGATTCTGATGCGTACATTTTCATCCGCTGCGGCTACAAAGTCCATGCATTTTCGATTTCGCTACCTGAGAGACAACACAACTATCGGATTGGCACCACGATCTTTGCGATCGGTTCTGCTGTTGGGAGTGTTAAAAAGGCACACGATCGAAGCAAATGTGCATGTGATATGTAGCACATTTCTTTCGCGCATATGGTGCTGCACCTGCCCGTCCAGAATCTGGCGGCTTGTTGGTTTGGAGAAGTTATCATGACGCCGATTGACCGGCATTGCCTTGGAATGGGTTCAGATCGGTAGGTTCATGTTTTAGTCGACTGAATTCCGTGCATTTGTCGCGCCACAGCGGTAGACCCGGCAGCACCAAAGTCAAAGCAAAAACTTTCCCCGAGTGTGGACTGGTACGCTAAGTTCTTCTTCTTCTTCTTCTTATTATTATTATTATTGGCGTAATAGTCTACGCGATCATGCCGGCCTTTTCAGGACTTGAGTACCACGTAGCCGGATAGTCAGCCCTTGCTACGGCGGACGGTTCATACGCGGTTAGAGCCCACGACGGGCATGCAGATGTGAGGAATGACGGCGGTGCCGCGGGACCGCTCCTATCCAGCGGGTAACTTGCATACTGCCACATTGTCTCCTTCCCGATGCATACGCTGCAGGCAGGAGGAAGGATGCACCTCCACAACAAAAAAACACCGTCATGAACCAGCGGCGGATCTAACGGTAGACGGACTAGGCGGTCGCCGAATATCGCTAGTCTGTAGTATGCCGTATGTCTACAAGTGGACAGAGTATTAGCGACAAGGGCCGCCGGAAAGATGGTCGTTGGGGCCCCGTCGCTGGAGAACCTTCTGCACTCCCCCCCTCCCCCCCCCCCCCGCCGGCAATAATTTTAGGACATGTGACCGATGATCGTAGGGGTTCCATCGCCAATCCCCCCCCCCCGCCGGCAATTCAAGTATAATGTTCAATCTCATAACAGCCGTATGCCAGTACCCCCCCCCCCCCCTCCCCGTCATCAGCTATCATTTACAGGGGCCTCAATTCGTCTTTCCGCCTAGGGCGCCCCCGATTCTCCCACTCCGCCACTGAACATGAACACCTTCCTTCGATCGATCATAACATTCCGGAAGAAAACACATTTGGCGACAGTTTTGGCACACACACGCACACTCACACCCTTGCGCAGACGGCTCAGCATATCTGTGTAATCTACACCATACGAAAGCAAAAAGGCTTAGTGTAACAAAGTTATGCTTAATGCTTAACACGTTCAGTTCGATGGCAGGCCCCAGGGACTGCCAGTAAACTTTCCAATATGCCGGTTTCACAATCAGCTTGCGTTCTAGACATCGGCGGAATGAAAAGTTGATGAAAATCAGCGCCGGGCTGAATGTGTTAATGCGAATTAGGGTTCTGCGCGTTGCACAGCAAACCCTCTATCGTGCTAGCGATTCCTTAGTCATTTTTATATTGCAGTGTTTGAACTCATTGCGATTTTTTGGTTTGATTTGTGAAAATTCAACTTCTTCGCCGCAATGTTTGTTAACGGCATTTTTAGGCGCCACAACAGCTCGCGAGCATTGACCACACGCGAGAAAGAGATGGAGGACTATGGAGGGAATAAGCACGGACGACGGCTGACAGCGATTGGCCGTCTGACGCACCAACACATCCAAACCTTCGACAGCGCGCTCAGGCGAGGGGAATGAGGAGGAGCCAGGGACGGGCAGCTCGACGAGCTGCTCGACAAATTTGCCGTTGGAGAGAAAAGGAAGGCATGATAAAATTCTCAGAACGCCATGATTTCTTCCGTCGCTTTGCACAGCGGGGTTTCATTAGCTGTTGGTCATCGCAGTAGGTTGGTAGCATTTCAACGAGAAATGAGCGGCCTGCTAAGGATACCCAAGTAGCACAATCCTGTTAATAAACCGTTAAAAGTATGCCTAAAAGTATTACTTTTAGCTTTCCATGCAGCAATAATTTCAGGGCTTAAATTACTGCGTAACGTTATCTTTTCTTCGTCGATTTTCGTTCATTTTTTGTTAAAATTCAAAATGGCGTCGGCATTTTTTAACGAAAATGATCAAATTTAACGAAACTACGAAAAGGATGGAATATATGCCTATCCTGCTCCATTACTTTATTGCCTGCTTCTCATACCCACAACCTCCTCGAGCTTCCTCTTTTGCCCTCGAACTGAATCGTTCGAGTATAAAGAATTCGTGGAAAATTTGGTACATTGCATGAATTGTTCTCACAGAATAATACAATAAGTCAGAGGAGCAAGTTTTTTATTTTTCAATTGTGTGAGGCTGAATACCACAAGCACTGCGTATTTTGCAATTCTGCCGGTATTGTGCTTAAATTTGCTCTTGGTCAGCTGACAACCTAGTGTCCTGTGCAAGGTAATATTTAAAATAAGACATATAATTTAGTTTTCAAGTAATTGTTCATTTTTCACTATTGAAGGATCATAACAATGGGATTTTCCATTGTGGAGACCTTAGGCCCTAAGGGATATGGGGAATTATGTCTTGTGCCTGATGGATGGGTGCAGGGAACCCAATATTCCCGAAAAATTGGCATCCAAACTGGTGCGAAATGCTAACAGTGTTCCTGAAAGTGGATGAACAAGACAAGAATGCTGTGTGAAAAGATCAAACATTTCGTCTTACGAGACTGGGACGAAAATTTTAGCAGAAATGTCCGACGAATCATCAACCGATTATATGGAACAAGGCACAACACAGCATATAACAATTGGAAATTATGAGCAAATATTCGCACAGCGCGTTTTAGAAAACGATGCTATGGAAACTGTAAACTATGATTTCGACACAGCTAATTTTCATGCGGAATACTTAAACGATCACCTAGAAAATGAAAATGTTCCTGAAGAAAATTCGAAATGTTCTCATTGTCCATGTTTCGAAGCATTAGTAAAGTTCCAGAAAGAAGCATATGAAGATCTTCAAAAAGGGCAATAAAATTTTTTGAAAAAGATGAGCATAATAGAACGCCAAAATGAAATGCTGCTTAACACAACAGCCCAAGCTGTGGAAGTAAACGGAAGTAATATATTAGATTTTGAATTCAATCGTCTAACTAATAAGAAAGATCAAATGCAGTGCGATGAAAGATTAGGAGAAAAAGATTATTTTCAACAGGTGTTGGATTGGCTGAAATCTAAAATCATAGATACGGATGCGGAAAATAGGATGCTGGAAGCCCTTGATTTAATTTTTGAAAAAACACTATTGGTAGACTGTAGTTGGACAGGTATAGGGAAAGGTTGCACTAAGTTTGAAATTAGACTGTTGAGAAATCTGATGAATTTGTTTCAGACTATTGGAAGCACCAAATTTCATAAGGTTAGCGATAATATGCTATCAAAATTTTTTCAACGTAAATTGAAGCAAGCAAAACAACGATTGAATATTCAAGGAGTGCGTAAACCTACCAACCATAAGAGGTAGACTGAAAAAAAATTAAAAAAAAAAACCGTTAATATTGCTTGAATTCCCTCTATACTGCATACTGCGTTCATACTGATTAACGCAACATACTTAACAACTCTTACACTCAATCGAAGTTATGTTTATTTCTGGCAGTGATTTTTCAAAGAATTTAAAGAATCAATTATGATATATTCAAAGAATGAGAGTTTTTGAAGTTAAGAAATGCTAAGAGAATGAATTAATGGAATAAAAACTGTTTCCGAAAGTGGATCTAAATTTACTGCAACAAGCTTGCATTTTATGTCACTCACACTCAACTGGATATCATTCAACGATAAATCATTTGAGAATCCCTTGTAAATATTTAAAACACTTGATGGAAATGGTGATCTGAAAAAATCGGACTTGTTGTTGAGCATTCTTCCGCATACTTGAATCGAATTTCCAACTTGTGCTGCGTTTGAAAATTTTGCAATACAATTTTCTTTCGTTAAAAACCATGAGTTGCATTCATCGTTACATAATATGTAATCTAGTAATTTTAAAACTACCTTTCCATTCTTCTGCACAAATATGCTTGGCTTAGACACTTTTTTCGAAGCAAAAAAAGTTGGTATATGAAACTCCTCTAACTCTGATAACCTTTTGAAAACTTGTTGAATTTCATTGTAACCTGACCTCAATAAAGCTTTTAATATCTGAAGATGATTTTCAAACGGATATGTAGAAAAGGAATACAACGGACCAAACTTCAAAACCTCCTCGCATATATGTTGCAAATTGTGAATATTACTTGTTAAATATCTTTCCCCGTAAAGAACTTCGAAATCGATTACAAATCTATTTAGCATTTCTCCTGCCATTTTCCAATTATTTATATATGCCTGTGACGACATCAATGTAATCGCACAAAAAACAGTTTGAAATGTTCGAAATACATTTCAGACATTCGATCTTTCAAAATTACAATGCTGGCATAATTGAGGAAACTTCCATACTCCGTTGCTTTCCAAAAACGCGCCATATCAACTCCTCGAAATGACCTATGTATTTCTACTGGAAGTCGGATTTTGACTAGCAAAGAAGATATTTCTTCCGCAAGTTGGGCTGACCACTTTGTTTTCATCCCTAATTTTCCATCCCTCCATCCTAAAACAAAACGGCGCATCATACCATAATGTATTAAGTGAAGAATATCTTAAGGATTCCATATTCTTCACCTCTAAAACCTTTATCAGTTCTTGGAGGGTCGTTAACTCCTTTATAAACCATGCACCTACCATCCTCATTAAATTCTGCTTCGCATGAGCATTTGAGACTTCCATCGGCAGAATTAAAATTCGCTACACCTGAATTGTCGAAACGATAAAATTAGTAACATAAAAATGGTTTAGTTAAAAATTAATTTGCTACACTACCTTTGATAAACGATCTAGCAGGAGTATCTGCTATGACGGCTCGCACTCGAATTGCTATTTTTGTCTGGTTAATAATTGTTCCTCCATCAATAAGGGTATTTAATTCTGACACTAATTGTTTCAGATATTTTTCCAGATCATTTGGCTTTGATCTTCCGGCATAAATTGCTATAGTAAATGGCGATAGTTTAGGCATTTCATAAATATTTGCCAATATTGGCCAGAACTGCGTTGGATTGCTTTTACTTAGTGGTAGTCCATCTATAAAGATGTTCAGCGAAAGAGTGCTTGGCACCTTAACAAAACTGAAAGAGAAAACTGATGAATCATTGGAAAATGTTTTAACAATATGCATTTTACCGCAAATGCTTGGTGAGGCCCTCTTTAACACCGCGATACCAAAACAGACCATCTCCAATTTTTGATATTTCTGGTCCATTTCTATTTGTTTTCAGGAAAGTTCTAGCATCCTTTGGTAGACACATGTTCATTTTTTTCCTCAATATTTTTAACAGCATATTCATTGAATAATGGGTTTGTTTGGTGCTCAATGCCCAATATTTCAAACAATCACTCGTGTCCATTTTATCAAAATCAGCCTCATCCAACATTGCATCGTCATCAGAATGTGTATCCAATCCTGTTTCATCATCAGACATGCTTTCTACATCACTGAACATATCATCATTGTTGTTCGAAGAAGTACAGGCGGTCCCCGAGATACACGGTACCTCTTATTCGCGGATTCGGAGATACGCGGTTTTCCAAATTTGACAGTTCTTTGAGCAAATTGTACTGATTTGACACATCCATTGTGAAATACCAAAAAATTTACGTATTGAACGAATGTGAAATACTATTTAAAAAGGTTTAAAATTGTTCAATTCAGTAGAAACATATCAAATAATTAATATGGTGGCGAAAACCACCCCCTACTTGCAAAATTGCTCGAAAATTAGTGATATTTTGGCTGGAAATCACGAGATTCGACTTACGCGGAAATTCGAGATACGCGGTATATTGCGGCCGTTTTCGGTCCCCATTAACCGTGTATCTAGGTCCCCATTAACCATGTAATATTGGCCGGTCTGGTGGTACAGTCGTCAACTCGTACGACGTAACAACATGCCCGTCATGGGTTCAAATCCCGAATAGACCGTGCCCCCATACGTAGGACTGACTATCCTGCTATGGTAACAATAAGTCACTGAAA